>NC_080038.1:160353785-160653785 GCF_030020395.1 Manis pentadactyla | reverse complement strand
GAAGCTACGGAGAGGGTCTCCTTTGCCACTAACTCTTTCTCAGGCCTAGCACACACTGAGCTGAACAGCTATGGTGAGCCTTGTATGTATATCAGCCAGGGGACGCATCACAAAGTGGCCTGGGACACTGTGACATCACCCAGGGGCCGCATCACCACGTCCCCATTGGCTTAAGCACACCAGCCCCACCCAGAGGAGACCCTAGTCCAAGGCCACGGTGGGACCCCAAGGCCAACCACCGTAGTATCCCTAGCCCACGGGACTGCCCACTGAGGGTCGTGCAGATGTTCAGACCAACGAGGCCACCATGGGTCCGTCGAAGGCTGCAGTGCCCTCGTCTGTCACAGCTTAGCCCGTCTGGGTGCCGGCTATGCATGGGCTAAGTATCCGGGGCGCGGTGTGCATCAACTGCCTTGCCACCCCTGCACCCCCCATGATCCCGGAGGCCAGGGCCTGCACACAGCCAGGCACGGAGGCACCCAGATGCTGTCCGGGGAATGGCCCGCCCTTTCCCGGGCCTTCCCAGCTTCTCTGGGACTCCTGGAGCCAGGCATGCCTTCTCGGCCATGGCCAGCCAGGCGACCGGGTCTTAGCATAGCCACATCCCGCATTCTGACTGGGACCGGCCGCCCAGATTTTCTCTCTGATCTAGCTTTGGGGGCCTGTGTCTTGTACGTGAATAATACAACACAGTAAACTGGGAAAAACTTTTTATTTTTAAAATGCTTCTCCTTTAGACTCTTGCTCTCAATGGTGTCGCCATTCTTGCCCATCAGCCAAGCTGGATGCTTGCGGGGCAACGTCGCCTCCTCTCAGCAGTCAGCCTGTCCATTCCCGATCCTGAATCTTCATCCTTTATGTTATAACCTGTGGAGCTCGTGTCCCGTGTCAGTAACCCTGCTTCTGGTTTCTCAGGTCTTTCCTGGTGCACCTATGCCCTGCTTGTTCACTGCTTCACTGTGGAAGCACTGACATTGTTACAGAATAAAATGTGAAATTCTCCAGCCCCAACTCACGGTCTGACCTTCACTTTCTCTACATCTCCATCCCTATGAGCCAAGCTAACTGCTCCTTGAAAAGATCCTGTCTTGTGCCTTTTTGTCTCTGAATTATTTCCTCTGGGGGTTCCCACCTCTTGCTTCTGGTTTTTAAGACATTTCACCCCAGCAGAAGAACAAGGATCGTTGAAGACCCACCTCTCTAGTCACCTCCTCTTCTAGGCTACCGTGCATTCTCACTTAGGCGTGCCCTCCTCTCCCTTCTCTGTACTTGGTGAGGACCTCTCTTATGAAATGTGAGTGTGTCAGCTCGTGCACATCAATCTTCATGTCACGGGATCTGTTGAACAGTGGTGACAGTGAATGACTGGACTCGGCTTCAGAGCTCAGCTTCCCGTTCAGTGATACCTTGTGCCGCTCGCTCGTCCGCCAACCGTTCATTATGTTCCAAACCGTGCGAACATAAATGCGGGTGAGATGCCACTGACGACCCCTCAGTCCCCGCTGTGTATGCCTCCGGGTGCTTAGGGAGAGCCACAGCGAGCCGAGCCCACGAACTTATCTTTAATGGCGATGAGCACAGAGAGTGTGGGGCAAGCCCCAGCTGATGCTGCTGTTGCTGTGATGACTCCTCTCCCTGGCCCAGTGGGGGTAAGATTCCAGATCTCTTCTTGTTCTCTGCCTGTGCTTTCTCTGTAGTGGTGCAGTTTTGTTGTATGGGGGCGGCTTCTTTCGTGTCTTTGAAGGAAATAAGTACAGGTCTCAGAAGTCCCTTGTGTCAGTTTTCATTGTACTGTACGGTCTTCTATGTCTATGTCTTTGGGTTTTCTCCCGCTGCTACTGCTTTTCCTCTGAGAGGACCTGTACCACAGTCCTGTTGTAGACAGAAGAGTAAATTTGGTGCTTTGCTCACCACCATGTTTGAGGGACATCGGTGTCACCACTGATAGGAGGAGGGACAGGTAAAAAGGAACACCGAGTTCTAGACGGGAGCAGTTGGTAGCAAATAGTGTGTTGTGGAGTGACGTGTTCGTTTGAGCATCCAAACTTCCCTCAGTATCTGGTTTTTGCTTCTTTACATTCGTAAACATCATAAAATCAACTGATTTCAAAAGCCCAGATGCATATTATTACATCAACTCAGTTGTTGAGGCGAGAAAAAATGAGAAGGTTTCGCGATACCAAAGAATCTATGACTGGGCCCTGCCAAAACCGAACAGAAAGAATCCAAGGTGGCGGGAATGGCTATTTTCTACTGTCTCTCTGGGCACTCAAACAGAATCACTTTTATTTATTTACTTTTTGGTGTCAGTAATGTACAATTACATGGCAACATTATGGTTGCTAGACTCCCCCTCCTCCCCCCTCCAACCCATTATCAAGTCTGCTATCCACACCCCATTACAGTCGCTGTCCATCAATATAGTAAGATGCTATAGATTCACTACCTGCTTCTGTGTGTTATACTGCAATCCCCGTGGCCCCCCATGCCCTACATTATGTGTGTGGATCATAATGCCCCCTTTATCCCCTTATCCCTCCGTTCACACCCGTCCTCCCAGTCCCTTTCCCTTTGGTAAATGTTAGACCATTCTTGGGTTCGGTGAGTCTGCTGCTGTTTTTAATTTCTAATTTGCTTTGTTCTCATACCTCACATAGGAGTGAAATCCTTGGATACTTGTCTTTCACCAGCTGGCTTATTTCACTGAGCATAACACCCTCTAGCTCTGTCCGTGTTGTTGGAAATGGTGGGAGGATTTGTTTTCATCATATGGCTGAATGATATTATATAGTGTGTATGTACGAAATCTTCTTTATCCATTCACCTAATGATGGACACTAAGGTTGCTTCCATTTCTTGGGTATTGTAAAGAGTGCTGTGATCAACATAGGGGTGCATCTGTCCCTTTCAAACTGGGCTCTTGCACTCTTAGGGTAAATTCCTAGGAGAAGAATTCCTGCGTCAAATGGTATTTCTGTTCTATGTTTATGTGGGGTACCTCCATACTGCTTTCCACAATGGTTGAGCTGACTGACATTCCCACCAGCACTGTAGGAGGGTTCCCCTTTCTCCACACCCTTGCGACATCTGTTGTTGTCTGTCCTTTGGGTGGTGGCCATCCTAACTGGTGTGAGGTGATACCCCATTGTGGTTTTAATGTGCATTTCTCTGATGGTTAGCTATGTGGAGCGTCTTTTCATGTGCCTGTCGGAAACCTGAAATTGCTTCTGTGGAGAAGTGTCTGTTCAGATCCTATGCCCATTTTGTAATTGAATTCATTTGCTTTTTGTGTGTTGAGGTTCGTGAGCTCTTGATATATGTTTTCAATGGAAACGCCTTATCAAATATTGCATCAGTGAATATATTCTCCCATACTAAAGGGTGTCTTTTGGTTCTACTGATTGTGGTTAAACAGAATCTTACTAAACCCCATACCACTTCACTCCAAATCTGTCTAATTATTACTTTTTTCCAGATCACCAAAGAGCCGAGAAACCTGGAACGATGAGGAGAAGTTGTGATGCAGGAACATCTAGCGTAAAACTGAGAGGTGAGGTGGTGTTTAGACTGGTAGGTTGTATCTTACCATGTACTTCTTTCAAGGGTCTTAGGTAAAAAAGATTGCCAAGGAGATGAAGACAGGGGTTTTGACGTCACCTGGTATCGGTGGAGCCACGTAACCTCTAGCCATTGATGGGTAGGCTTGCATGCGGCACTGTTGTCTTTCCTGCGGTGTTAGACGAGCAGCGTCCCCCATATGCAGTTCAGTCAGAGCCCATGTGGGACTGTCCTGATATAGGCTGGGTGGACCCGAGAGCTGTGCTGTTCCTGCTCAGTTGTCGCAGCACCCCTCTCAGAACATGGCTTCAGCAGCGCTCCCGGGAGGGATAGAGAGAGAAAGAGAGACAGAGACAGAGAGACAGAGAGAGAGAATAGCACTCCAGAGACAGTGAAGGTTTTATTTCCTGTAGCTCCCTGAGCATGCTCCTGATGTTTATTTTGAGACCTCATTCTCAGGACGATTGATTCGAGTCCAGTTACGAGGTTCCTTTGAAGGTTCATTTTTGTAGGAGGCGCCATTTAGCTCCCTGAAGCGTTACTCTCTGGGGATGCTCAGCCCTTGGGGGGATGGCAGGGGTCCCAGGGGAGCGGTGCCAGTGCGCAACCCTGCCGGGAGTAAAGAGGTCTTTCCTGCTTCCCGGTCACAGTGCCTGTCTCCACTGCCAGGGCCAGTTTGCGGAGCACACAGGGAGAAGCTACCATAGGTGGGGGTGGCCGTTTTGCAGGCTTGTGCTGGTTGTGATATTGTCCGTGTACCAGTCACATCACGGTAAGGGGCCTCGAAGTTGCGAGGCCAGCCGGGGGGATGGAGCGCCCGGAATTCCTGAAAAACTCCCACCTGCCGGGCAGAGTGCACCTGTTCAGTTTGGCGCACCTGTCCTTTCTCCTGAGCGGCAAGCCCTGTGGAAGCCATGCCCCTTTAGCAGTTCTCTCGCTGTTAGGAAGTCTCTCAGACTGTCTGCCATTTTTTTGTCCCACAGCCGCCAGTTGTGGATCCCTGTGTTTTCCCACATGTGGCTGGAATCTCAAGTCTCTCGAAGTCTTCGGCCTGTCTTTTCTTTCCATCCCCACCGATCCTCCAGAGCACAGTACATTTACGGTAGGTTCATGCTCCCAGAGCACTTCTCCAGGACTGTACGTCACACTTCTCCTTGAGGTGACAGCCTGCCAAAGCAGCGTTCTTCCCTGCTGCTCTTCCAGTATTTGGTGCAGTTGTTCTATTTCCATATAGTACGTATGTATATGGTTTTGGTTTTGGGAGGAGGATTCCGCCTCCCCTCTCACGTGAGCCGCCATCTTCAAACCCTTCAGCATATCTTTTTTTTTTGTCAGTTTCACTTGTCTAGGGTACCTGTCCCCACCACCTCAATTTGTAGTTTGTCTTCTTCCTTGGATCCCAAGTGAGTCTCCTGTAAGGGAGCACGTAGGTGGTCTTGAGCTTTCATCCATTCTTTTAACCATGTGTCTTTTGATTGGAGCAGTCAGATCGTGTCCCTTTATACTGACAATTGAGAGCTGTGTACTTATTGCACTTAAGAAAATTTTTTTGTTATCATTAATCTACAATCACGTGAAGAACATTATGATCACCAAGTACACCAAATTCCCCCGAAAACCCCGTTACAGTCGCTGTCCATCAGCATAGTTGGATGCTGTAGACCCCTTCACCTTGTCCCCCCACACACACCATTAGGGTTGCTGTCTGTCAACGTGTAGTAAGATGCTATACAGTCACTACTTGTCTTCTCAGTGTTGTACAGCCCTCCCCATGCTCCCCCCACGCCACACATTATATATGCTTATCCTAATGCCCATTCCCTTTCTCCCCGCCCTTATCCCTCCCTTCCCACGCACCCTGCCCAGTCCCTTTCCCTTTGGTAACAGTTAGTCCTCTCTCGGGTTCTGTGTGTCTGCTGCTGTTTTTTTCCTTGAGCTTTTCTTTGTTGTTATACTCCACACATGAGTGACATCATTTACTACTTGTCTTTCTCTGCCTTGCCTATTTCACTGAGCATAATACCGTCTAGCTCCATCCACTTTGTTGCAAATGGTAGGATTTGTTTTATTCTTAAGGCAGCTTACTGCACTTTTTAAACTAGATATCTGTCTTCTCTTTTGTCTGTAGTTTCGCTATGTGCTTTCACCATTGCTCTGTTGGTTATGAGCAACAGCTTTGTGTCAGTTGATATGTACCTATATCTATCTATCTGTCTGTTTATATATCTATCTATCTATTTATCTATCTATCTATCATCTTTCTATCTATCTATCTGTCTATCAATCAATCAATCATCTATTTATATGCCCGTCTGACCTTGTGTACAGGGCAGTTAACAACACAGCCTATGTCACTTCCCTACATTATGCTTCCCAAATCTTACATGGTAACTAGGCCGTTTGGAGAGCACTGGGTTCACGGAGAATCTTGCAGGTCAAGTCAACCACTTGTACCTACAAAACTAGGAAATAGTGGTGCAGGGACTTAAACTTGTGTCTCTATCCTCTTTTATCTTCTTCTCACATGCTGACTGTATTTAGCCACATTCATTGACTAAGTGCTCCCTGAAGACCACAAGTATTGTTCCTCTGGGCCTGTTGTCTACAGAAAGTAAGCTTGGTACTTTGCTCACAAAGATGTTTGAGGGACATCGGCATGATCACCACTGATAGGAGGGAGGGACAAATAAAAAGGAACACCAATTTCTAGACAGGTGCAGTGGGGAGCATAGAGTGTGTTGTGGAGTGACGTGTTTATTTGAGTGTCCAAACTTCCCTCTTTAACTGGTTATTACTTTTTTACATTCGTGAACATCATAAAAACCACTGATTTCAAAGACCCAGACGCACACTATTACAGTAATTCAGTTGTTGAAGTGAGAAGAAATGAGAAGGACGTTGCTGCACCACTAAATCATGGCTGCGCACTGCTGAAACCAAATAAATATAGTTCATGGTGGCCAGATAGGGCTATTTCCTACTGACTGTCTCTGGGGACTCAAACAGAATCCATTTGTTTGATTGTTTCTTTTTCACTTTCACTTGTGTAGGGTACCTATACCCACCCATTCGGCATGAAGTTTGTCTGTGTCCTTGGATCTCAAGTGAGTCTGCTGTAAGGGAACACATAGGTGGTCTTGAGTTTTCATCCCTTCTTCTAACCTTGTGTCTTTTGATTGGAGCATTCAAAGCCTGTCCTTTTATTCTGATGATTCAGAGCTGTGCCGTTACTGCACTTAAAAACTTTTTTTTGTTATCATTAATCTACAATAACGTGAAGAACATTATGTTTACTAGGCTCCCCTCTTCACCAAGTACCCCCCTAAAACCTCTTACAGTCGCTGTCCATCAGCGTAGTTGGATGCTGTAGACTCCTTCTCCATGTCCCCCCACACACAACCCATTACAGTTGCTCTCCATCAGCGTGTAGTAAGATGCTGTAAAATCTCTACTTGTCTTCTCTGTGTTGTACAGCCATGCCCATGACCCACAGAACCCACACATTATGCATGCTAAACCTTATGTCCCCTAACTTTCTCTCCACCCTTATCCCTCCCTTCCCACCCACCCTACAAAGTCCCTCTCCCTTTAGTAACTGTTAGTCCACTCTCCCGTTCAGTGAGTCTACTGATGATTTTTTCCTTCAGTTTTTCTTTGTTGTTATACTCCACACAAGAGTGAAATTATTTGGTACTTGTGTTTCTCTGCCTGGCCTATTTCACTGAGCATACTACCGTCTAGCTCCATCCACGTCATAGCAAATGGAAGGATTTGTTTTCTTCTTATGGCTGCTTACTGCACTTTTTAAACTGGATTTCATTCTTCCTTTTGTTTGTAGTTTCGCTATGTGCTTTCACCATTGATCTCCTGGTTATGAGCAATAGTTTTTTGTTAATTGATATGTATTTTTATCTGTCTGTCTGTCTGTCTATCTGTCCATCTATGTATCTATATATCTATCTGTATATCCTTCTATCTTTCTATCTATATAACTATCTATTTTCCTATCATCTATCTATCTATCTATCTATCTATCTATCTATCTATCTATCATCTATCATCTATCATCTCTCTATCTATCTATGAATCAATCATCTTTTTGTCTACCTATCTATCCTTATGTACAGAACAGTTGACAACATGGCCTACGTCTCTTCCCAACATTATAGTTCCAAAAATCTTGCAAGGTTACTAGGTGTAGTTAGAGCACTGATATCTCTGAGACACTTACAGGTCGAGTCAGCGGCGTGTGCTTATAAAAAAACTAAATGGTGGTGCAGGGACATGAACCCGTATCTCTGTCCTCTGTCCTCTTTTACCTCCTTCTCACTTGCTGAATGTATTTAGCCTCCTTCATTGCCTAAGGCCTCCCTGAAGACCACAAGTATCCTTCCTCTGGGCCTGTTGTAGACCGAAAAGTATACTTGGTGCTTTGCTCACCACCATGTTTGAGGGACATCGGCGTGATCAATGCTGATAGGAGGAGGAACAAATAAAAAGGAACACCTATTTCTCCACAGGAGTAGTTGGGAACAAAGAGTGTGTTGTGTAATGACGTGTTTATTTGGGTGTCCAAACTTCCCTCTTTAGGTGGTTATTACTTCTTTACATTCGTGAACATCATAAAATGCACTGATTTCAAAAGCACAGACGCATATTATTATAGCATTTCAGTTGTTGAGGTGAGAAAAAATGAGAAGGACGTTGCTGTACCACTAAATCTATGGCTGGGCACTGCTGAAACCAAACGAAAAGAATTCACCGTGGCTAGGTAGAGCTATTTTTTACTGACTGTCTCAGGGGACTCAAACAGAATCCATTTGTTTGTTTGTTTCTCTGTTTCACTTGTGTAGGATACCTGTCCCTGCCTCTTCAGCTTGTAGTTTGTCTGTGTCCTTGGATCTCAAGTGAGTCTCCTGTAAGGGAGCACATAGATTGTCTTGAGTGAAAGATAGCTTTGTTTAGCATGATGCTTTCCTATCTTCCTACCTACCTATCTCTTTATCTATCTGTGTAATCTATCTACCTGTCTATCTGACTGTCGTTTATCTATCTATGATCTATCATCTATCTACTATCATCTGTGTATCTATCTAATTTATCTATCATCCATATGTATGTATATCTGTTCAATCTATGTATCAATCATCTCTCTATGTATCTGTTTTCTCACTTTTGTCAACGTTCTGTCACTAGGTGCACTTTGGTTCCTCTGTGTCCTTCTCAGTCTCAATTCCATGTGTTTGTTTATGTGAGTTAGCTGTGTGTTTGGGTCTTGAGAGGAGTGGCCTTGGGTGGGAACTTCTGTGTAGGTGGCACTAGTCTGCTGTGTGTGGATGGTGTGGTTGGCCGGCTGGGCTCTTGAACTTGTGCGGGCCAGGGCCCTCCGGATTCTCTGCCCCTGGGCCATTCCTGTTGTGTTGGCGGCGTGAGCTGCGGGCATATGCAAGGCCCCACGCAGGGAGCACCGTGGCTGGCCTTCGGGATCCGAGGTAGGTGCATGCCCAGTAGTATGTCTTTTTGCCTGTGCACTGATGTCACCTCGGCGGCCCTCCTTGTTGGCCCATCTCCAAAGAGCATGCGTGTAGTCATTGGTTAAGGGAACTGCCTTTTGGTGACATGCGTGGCTCTTGTGGGAAAGTGGCCCATGGGCTTGCTGAGGTGGCAGGCCAGCTAGCTTGTGGGGAAACTGCTCCCCACTGCTGTCAAGGTGGAGGTTGAGTTTCCATGCATTTAGGCATTTAGATGTGAGTGAGGTCTATTTGTAATGGAATAGTAGCGTTGAGAGCTATGTTTCCGTTCATACTTAAAGGGCACTGAGCATAAAGAGTTGGGTGATGGTGGCAGGAATTCTAGGAATGTTTATGTCCCCACACGTATTTATTTTCTGTTAAGGGAGGTGATTCTGAAGTAGCTGTTTACTCACAGATGAAGGTGTTGCATAAGTTCATCCCACGTCATCCATGGTGTGATGAAGTGGTGTAGTAGAATTAAAGCCTGTACACGTTTTCCTGATACATAGGGGACACACCAAAGGCGCTCTTTGCTGCTCTCCTATCCTGGCTTGTTACCATAACTAACTTGATGATTCAGAGTGGTCCCAGCAATATTTCCAGAAATATCTTTCTAAAATTGCATAGAAACACTTGGCAAAGATATCCCCAGAGGCTAGTGGAAAATTTTATTCTTTCTGGTCAGTGTTTGCAAGATGTTTGCCCTATCCTGCATTCCTTTGTTTCTTTTGCATCTCCTGTGATTGTAGTCCAATAGGTGCAGTGGTGTACACACACACACGCACACGCACAGACACACACACACGGCTGAGAGTTAACGGAGACCCCAGTTAGCGGAAACTGCAGCCGACACTTTAAAAAAGAAAGGTGCAAAAGTTGTGCTCCTGGTGTTCCCCCCATACGGAGCAGACTTCAAAGTGCGGAGGTGGTTGGACACAGATACCTGTGCAGACAGCTAAGCACATAAATCTATGCATATTCTCTCTCCATCCATCGTCTAAGTGCATCTCTGTTTACCTACATATCTATGTTTGTCTACTCAAGCTGATAACCAGAGTGTCATTGAGTGGGTGTTTCATCCATAGATACTGATTTCTCGCTATTCTGGAAGCAGAAGTCCTAGACCAAGGCAGTTCAGTTCCTGGTGATGTCCCTTCTTCCTACTTGCGTATGTCCGCATCCCTGCTGTGTTCTCACAGGGTCGAGGGGAATGCTCTGCCCTCTGTTCCTCTTAATAGCACTGATTGCATAATGGCAGCTCCACCCACACCTTCATGATATCTTCCAAACCCATTTACCTCCAAAGGCCCCACCTCCCAATACTATGACAGTGGGGGTTAGGGCTTCAAACCTGTCTCAATTCAAATATGAACTTGTGTGTGTGTATGTGTCTGTGTGTGTGTGTGTGTGTGTGTGTGTGTGTGTGTGTGTGTGTGTGTGTGTGTGTGTGTGTGGTGGCGGCAGGGGTTTAGAGGAGTGGAAGATGGTGAGGTGAGGGCTCAAAAATTCAGTTCATAACTGTATCTATCTATCATCTGTCTGTCTAATCTAACCTCCCTATATCATTTATTCTATCTAGTCTATCATCTGTCATCTATATATATCTTATTTATCTGTCATCTCTGTCAATCTATTCGTCTAATCTATGAATATCTATCATCTATATAATACATCTATTTCTTTTTTTTGTAGATATTTACTTTTTATTGAAGGGTAGTTGACACACAGTATTACATTACATTAGTTTCAGGTATACAACATAGTGATTTAACATATATATCCATGATAATTCTAGGTACCAGCTATCACCATACCAAGTTATTACAAAATTTTGACTCTATTCCCTATGCTATATATTACATCCCGGTTACTTATTTATTTTAAAATTGCAAGTGTGTACATTTTCTTTGGTTTGTTTGTGAGGGCATCTCTCTTATTTATAGATCAAATGGTTGTTAACAACGGTAAAATTCTGTGTAGGGTAATCAATGCTCAATGCACAATCATTAATCCACCCCAAGCCTAATTTTCTTCAGTCTCCAATCTTCTGAGGCATAACAAACAAGTTCTTACATGGAGAACAAATTCTTACATAGTGAATAAGTTACATGGTGAACAGTACAAGGGCAGTCTTCACAGAAACTTTCGGTTGTGCTCATGCATTATGATCTATAAACAGTCAGTTCATATATGAATACTCATTTGATATTTACACTTGATTTATATGTGAATACCACATTTCTCTCTTTATTATTATTATTTGTAATAAAATGCTGAAGTGGTAGGTACATACAAGATTAAGGTAGAAAACATAGTTTAGTGTTGTAAGAGAGCAAATATAGATGAACAGGTGTGTGCCTGAAGACTATGTGTTAATCAAAGCTAGACAAGCGCAATAAAACATCCACGTATGGAGAAGATTTCTCTCAGAACAGGGGGGTGAGGATCTAAGCCTCACCTCTGTTGATCTCCAATTTGTCACCTGATGACCTCCTGCGACTGTGCCTGTCTAAGGTTGTTCCTCCCTTGAGGAATCTTACCCGTCTCTGGCTAACCAGTCACCTTCTGGAGCCATACAGGGAAATGTAAAGTTGGTAAGTGAGAGAGAAGCCTTATTGTTTGAAATGGTTAGCTTCTTATTTCTTTGCATATTTATGCCCTGTAGCTTCTAAGCCCAGCATTTGTCTTGAGGTATCTTTAAGACTTGGACGAATTATGATACTAGGTAACTTTGATATGAGGCATGAATTCTATTTAAGGGTTGTAATTAGGAAGGAAGAAGAAAAGCTATAGAAGTAGCAGGCGGAAGAAAACCTGGGAAGATTGATTATTTCCTTGACTTATCTTCTTGTAGAGTAACTTCAGCATGTATAGGTTTTAAGCTACTACTTCAATTGTGCACACACATTAACATAATAGGAGGATAGTTACATAACCAAAGCATACCTGTAATTACAAGCCACCTCCAGTGAAACTAAGAAAACCAGTTAGTCACCTTAGGCATTTGTGAAAACTTATCTGTGATATGGCGGATATTGTCCAACTGAACTTGAACAGTCTGAGAGAAATCAGACAAATTAAAACAACCCATTCCTGGGGAATGTTCACATCCCTTATGTTCTTTTAACAGTAAATAGTCTGTCGTCGTAAGATTTTGGAGTACTACAATTTGCACTTCTAATTCTTGGTTGAGTTCCAACAGTGTAGATCCAGTCAAATTTGTTGTTTTACTGTATGCACAGGCCAGCTTAGATATCTCCTTCTTCATTCCCATGGCAAATCCAGGAACTGGTGGGATGAGGGCATCTACAGCTGTAGCATCGCGTTGATCTTTATTTGGGTTTTTTGATGATCATCTTCTGGTATGAGTCTTCCAGAGAGTGCTGATGTTGGAAGTTCTTTTTCATATCGTATCTTAGTTCGTTTTCAGGTTAGACCAATTAGGCCTTGATCCTCTTTATAAACACAAACAGACCTCTTGACTACACTTTTATATTCCATTTATACACTTTTGTAGAACTCATTGGATGTTACCACACAGGAACTGCCTTTTTTTCTTTTTTTTTTTGGTGTCACTAATCTACACTTATATGACGAACACTTTGTTTACTATCGCTTACCCCTATACCAGGTCCCCCCTATATTCCCCTTTATAGTCACTGTCCATCAGCATAGCAAAATGTTATAGAATCACAACTTGCCTTCTCTGTGTTGTACAGTCCTCCCCTTTCTCCCACCTCCCTATGGATGCTAATCTTAATACCCCCTTTTTCTCCCCCCCTTATCCTCCCTACAAACCCATCCTCCCCAGTCCCTTTCCCTTTGGTACTTGTTAGACCATTCTTGAGTTCTGTGATTATGCTGCTGTTTTGTTCCTTCAGTTTTTCCTTTGTTATTATACTCCACAGATGAGTGAAATCAGTTGGTATTTCTCTTTCTCTGCTTGGCTTATTTCACTGAGCGTAATACCGTGCTGCTCCATCCATGTTGCTCTTAATGGTAGGATTTGCCATTTTCTTATGGCTGAGTAGTATTCCATTGTATATATGTACCACATCTTCTTTATCCATTCATCTATCGATGGACATTTAGGTTGCTTCCAATTATTGGCTATTGTAAACAGTGCTGCGATAAACATAGGGGTGCATTGTTCTTTCTCATACTTTATTGCTGCATTCTTAGTTTAAATTCCTTGGAGTGCAATCCCTGTGTCAAATGGTATGCCTGTTTTGAGCATTTTGATGTACCTCCATACTGCTTTCCACAATGGTTGAACTAATTTACATTCCCTCCAGCAGTGTAGGAGGGTTCCCCTTTCTCCACAGCATTGCCAACGTTTTTTGTTGTTTGTATTTTGTATGGCAGCCATCCTTACTGGTGTTAGGTGATACCTCACTGTAGTTTTAATTTGCATTTCTCTGATAATTAGTGATGTGGAGCATCTTTCCATGTGTCTGTTGGCCATCTGTATTTCTTTTTGAGAACCGTCTGTTCGTTTCCTCTTCCCATTTTTTAATTCGATTATTTTTTGTTTGTTTGTTGAGGTGTGTGAGCTCTTTATATATTCTTTACATCAAGCATTTACTGCATGTGTCATTTTCAACTATATTCTCTGATACTGTAGGGTTCCTTTATGTTCTACTGATGATGTCTTTTGCCGTTCAGAAGTTTTCAGCTTAATATAGTCCCACTTGTTCATTTTTGCTGTTCTTTCCTTACGCGGGGATATATGTTGAAGAAGAGGTCACTCATGTTTATGTCTAAGAGGTTTTTGCCTATGTTTTCTTCCAAGAGTTTAATGGTTTCATGACTTACATTCAGGTCTTTGATCCATTTTGAGTTTACTTTTTTATATGGGGTTAGACTATGGTCCAGTTTCATTCTCCTACATGTAGCTGTCCTGTTTTGCCAGCACCATCTGTTGAAGAGACTGTCATTTCACTATTGTATGTCCATGGCTTCTTTATCAAATATTAATTGACCATATATATTTGGGTTAATGTCTGGAGTCTTTAGTCTGTTCCACTGGTCTGTGGCTCTGTTCTTGTGACAGTACCAAATTATCTTGATTACTATGGCTTTATAATAGAGCTTGAAGTTGGGGAGTGAGAACCCCCCTACTTTATTCTTCTTTCTCAGGATTCCTTTGACTATTCGGGGTCTTTGGTGGTTCCATATGAATTTTTGAATTATTTGTTCCAGTTCATTGAAGAATGTTGCTGGTAGTTTCATAGGGATTGCATCAAATCTGTATATTGCTTTGGGAAGGATGGCCATTTTGAAGATATTAATTCTTCCTAGCCTCGAGCATGGGGTGAGTTTCCATTTGTTAGTGTCCCCTTTAATTTCTCTTAAGACTGACTTGTATTCTTCAGAGTATATGTCTTCCACTTCTTTGGTTAGGTTTAGTCCGAGGTATTTTATTTTTTTTTGATGCAATTGTGAAAGGAGTTGTTTTAATGATTTCTCTTTCTGTTGGTTCATTGTTAGTGTATAGGAAAGCCACAGATTTCTGTGTGTTGATTTTGTATCATGCAAATTTGCTGTATTCTGATATCATTTCTAGTAGTTTTTGGTTGAAGTCTTTAGGGTTTTTTATGTACAGTGTCATGTCATTGGCAAATAGTAACAGTTTAACTTCTTCTTTACCAATCTGGATTCCTTGTATTTTTTTGTTTTGTCTGATTGCCATGTCTAGGACCTCCAGTACTATGTTAAAAAACAGTGGGGAGAGTGGGCATCCCTGTCTAGTTCCCGATCTCAGAGGAAATGCTTTCATCTTCTCACTGTTCAATATAATGTTGGCTGTGGGTTTATCATAGATGGCCTTTATTGTGTTGAGGTACTTGCCGTCTATTCCCATTTTGCTGAGAGTTTTTATCATGAATGGATGTTGAACTTTGTCAAATGCTCTTTCAGCATCTACGGAGATGATCATGTGGTTTCTGTCTTTCTTTTTATTGATGTGTTGGATGATGTTGATGGACTTTCGAATGTTGTACCATCCTTGCATCACTGGGATGAATTCCACTTGGTCATGGTGTATGATCCTTTTGATGTATTTTTGAATTCCGTTTGTTAATATTTTTTTGATAATTTTTGCATCTACTTTCATCAGGAATATTGGTCTGTAGTTTTCTTTTTTGCTGGTTTCTTTACCTTGGTTTGCTATAAGGGTGATGTTAGCTTCATAGAATGAGTTTGGGAGTATCCGCTCCTCTTCTATTTTTTGGAAAATTTTAAGGAGAATGGGTATTATGTCTTCCCTGTATGTCTAGTAAAATTCAGAGGTAAATCCATCTGGCCCGGGGATTTTGTTCTTTGGTAGAATTTGATTACTGCTTCAATTTCATTGCTGGTAATTGGTCTGTTTAGATTTTCTGTTTCTTTCTGGGTCAGTCTTGGAAGTTTGTATTTTTCTTGGAGGTTATCCATTTCTCCTTGGTTTCCCAGCTTGTTAGCATATAGGTTTTCATAGTACTCTCTAATAATTCTTTGCATTTCAGTGGGTTCCCACATGATTTTTCCTTTCTCTTTTCTGATACTGTTGATTTGGTTGACTCTCTTTTCATCTTAATAAGTCTGGCTAGAGGCTTATCTATTTTGTTTATTTTCTCAAAGAATCATCTCTTGGTTTCATTGATTTTTGATACTGTTTTATTCTTCTCAGTTTTATTTATTTCTTCTCTGATCTTTATTATGTCCCTCCCTCTGCTGACGTTACGCCTCATTTGTTTTTCTTTTCCTATTTCAATAATTGAGACATTAGACCATTCATTTGGGGTTGTTCTTCCTTTTCTAAATATGCCTGGATTGCTATATACTTTCCTCTTAAGACTGCTTTTGCTGTGTCCCACAGAAGTTGTGGCTTAGTGTTGTTGTTCTCATTTGTTTCCTTATATTGCCGGATCTCCATTTTCATTTGGTCACTCATCCATTGATTATTTAGGAGCGTGTTGTTTAGCATCCATGTGTTTTTGAGCCTTTTTGCTTTATTTCTCATTCTATGCCTTTGTGGTCTGAAAAGTTGGTTGGTAAGATTTCAATCTTTTGGAATATACTGTGGCTCTTTTTGTGACGTAGTAAGTGGTCTATTCTGGAGAATGTTCCATGTGCACTTGAGAAGAATGTGCATCCTGTTGTTTTCATATGTAGTCTTCTGTAGAAGTCTATTAGGTCCATCTGTTCTAATGTGTTGTTCAGTGCCTCTGTGTCCTTACTTATTTTCTGTCTGGTGGATCTGTCCTTTGTAGTGAGTGGTGCGTTGAACTCTCCTAGAATGAATGCATTGCATTCTATTTCCTCCTTTAGTTCTGTTTATATTTGTTTCAGGTATGTTGGTGCTCCTGTATTGGGTCCATATATATTTATAATGGTTATGTCCTCTTGATGGGCTGAGTCCTTTATCATTATGTAATGTCCTTCTTTGTCTTTTGTTACTTTCTTTATTTAGAAGTCTGTTTTGTCTGATACCAGAATTGCAACACCTTTCTTCTCTCTGTTGTTTGCATGAAATATCTTTTTCCATCCCTTGACTTTAAGTCTGTGCAGGTCTTTGTGTTTGAGGTGAGTCTCTTGTAAGCAGCATATGGATGGATCTTGCTTTTTTATCCATTCTATTACTCTGTGTCTCTTGATTGGTGCATTCAGTCCATTTACATTTAGGGTGATTATTGAAAGGTATGAATTTATTGCATTGCAGGCTTTAAGTTTGTGGTTACCAAAGGTTTAGGGTTAGCTTCTTTACTATCTTACTGTCTGACTTAACTGACTTGTGGAGCTATTATAAAAGCGGTCTGATGATTCTTTATTTCTCTCCCTTCTTATTCATCCTCCGCCCTTTTTCATATGTTGGGTGTTTTTTTCTGTGCTCTTTTTAAGAGTGCTCCCATGTAGAGCAGACCCTGTAGGATGCCCTGATGAGGTGGTTTGTGGGAGGCAAATTCCCTCAACTTTTGCTTGTCTGGGAATTGTTTAATCCCTCCTTCATATTTAAATGATATTCGTGCTGGATACAGTAGTCTTGGTTCGAGGCCCTTCTGTTTCATTTCATTAAGTATATCATGCCATTCTCTTCTATCCTGTAGGGTTTCTGTTGAGAAGTCTGATGATAGCCTGATGTGTTTTCCTTTGTAGGTAACCTTTTTTTCCTCTCTGGATGCCTTTAATTCTTTGTCCTTGTCTTTGATCTTTGCCATTTTAATTATTATGTGTCTTGGTGTTGCCTGCCTTGGATCCCTTGTCATGGAAGTTCTGTGTACCTCTGTGGTCTGAGAAGCCATTTCTTCCCCTAGTTTAGGGACGTTTTCGGCAATTATTTCTTCAAAGACACTTTCTATCCCTTTATCTGTCCTCTCCTTCTGGTATTCCTATAATGCCTATATTATTCCTTTTTGATTGGTCACTCTGCTCTCTTAAAATTCTTTCATTCCTGGAGATCCTTTTATCTCTCTCTGCACCAGCTTCTCTGCGTTCCTGTTCTCTGTTTTCTAGTCCATCAATGGTCTCTTGAATCTCGTCCATTCTGTTTTGAAGTCCTTCCAGAGATTTTTTTATTTCTGTATTCTCCTTCCTTAGTTTTTGCATATTTCTCTGCAAGTCCATTAGCATGTTTATGACTTTTGTTTTAATTATTTTTTAGGAAGACTAGCTAAATCTGTCTCCCCAGGTTCCTTCTCAGGGGAAGATGTAGCAGATGCCGAAGCTGTCTGGGTTACTCTTGTCTGGTTCATATTTTTTGGCCTTTTCATGTGGACAGGTGCTACTGGCTGTCAGCTGGGTGGGCCAAACTTTTCAAATGCTACTGGCCTTTCTTTACTGGGACAACTGCGACCCCTCGTGGCTTGTGTTGGGTAATTGCGTGTAGACTGGGTCTTTGTGTCTTGCCTGGCCGGAGTGGAGGAACTTCCCTTTCTGTGGGCGTTTTACCTTAGGCTGCTTCTCTGCTTTCACAGTGCCTGGATTGGTAGTGGACGGGGTAGCTGCTTGGTGGTTTACCTCCATGAGGGGTCTCAGAGCTGTTGCCCAGGGTGTTAGTGTGCCCGGTTTTCCCAGTACTTTCCAGCTGCTGGTCTGTGACCTGTGTGGTTTCCTTCTAGCTGTTAAGTCCCTGTCCCTTTCAGACTTTCAAAAAGCCCGCGCTTTTCTTTGTCACAGGGGCATCATCTTCGGCACCTGCTCAGAGGACTTGCTGCCCTGTTTCCTTAGTATCCAGGGCCCCCCGTGCATGCACTGTGTCTGTGCTCTGGTGCAGGTGGCTGGGGCTAGTTGTTCAGCAGTCTTGGGCTCCGTCTCCCTCCCGCTCTGCCTATTCTTCTCCTGCCGGGAGCTGGGGAAGGGTCACTCAGGTCATGCCTGGCTGGGGATTCTATCTTACCCCTTTCACCAGGCGCTGGGTTCTCGTTGGTGTAGTTGTAGTCTGGCTGTTGTCCTGTGTCTTCTGGTCTCTCTTTTAGGATTATTTGAATTTGTTGTATTTTCAAAAATATATGTGATTATGGGAGGAGATTCCCACTGTCCTACTCATACTGCCATGTTTTCTCTGCACTGCGGTTTTATTTTCTGTAGCTCCCTGAGGATGCTCCTGATGTTTATTTTGAGATCACTTACTTCAGGAAGATTGATTTGAGTCCATTTATCAGGTTCCTTTGAAGTTTCATATTTGTAGGTGGCGCCCTATAGCTCCCAGAAGCGTTACTCTCTGGAGATGCTCAGACCTTGGGCGGATGGCAGGGGTCCCGGGGAGCAGTGCCGGTGCCCATCCCCGCTGGGGGGAAAGAGGTCTTTCGTGCTTCCCAGCCACAGTGCCCGTCTCCAGTGCCAGGGCCAGTTTGCGGAGCATGCAGGGAGAAGCTGCCGTAGGTTGGGGCAGCCATTTTTCAGATCGGTGCCAGTGGGAAGGCAGTCCGTCTACCAGTCACATCACGGTAAGTTGCCTTGGAGCTGCGAGGTCAGCCAGGGGGATGGAGTGCCCGGAGCTCCTGAAAGCTCCCCTGACTGCCGTCCAGAATGTACCCAGGCACTTTGGCGCACCTGTCCTTTCTCCTGAGTGGCAAGCCCTGTGAGAGCTTTGCCCCTTTAGCAGTTCTCTCGCTGTTAGGAAGTCTCTCAGACTGTCCGCCTTTCTTTTGTCCCACATTGGCTGGATGTGGATCCCTGTGTTGTCCCACAAGTGGCTGGAATCTCAAGTCCCTCGAAGTCTTCTACCTGTCTTTGATTTCCAACTCCACCGATTCTCCAGAGCATAGCACGTGTACGGTAGGTTCGTGCTCCCAGAGCACATCTCCAGGACTGTACATCACACTTCTCCTAGAGTTGAAAGCCTGCCACAGCAGCGTTGTTCCCTGCTGCTCTTCCAGGATTTGGTATAGTTGTTCTATTTCCATATAGTATGTAAGTATGTAATTTTGGTTTTGGGAGGAGGATTCCGCCTCCCCTCTCACGTGAGCCACCATCTTTAAACCCATCAGCACATCTTTACTTTTTTTTTCAGTTTCTCTTGTGTAGGTTACCTATCCAAACCAACTCAATTTTTAGTTTGTCTTCGTCCTTGGAACTCAAGTGATTCTCCTGTAAAGGAGCACATAGGTGGTCTTGAGTTTCCATCCCGTCTTTTAACCATGTGTCTTTTGATTAGAGCACACAGAGCCTGTCCTTTTATTCTGACAATTGAGAGCTGTGTACTTATTGCCCTTAAAAAATATTTTTTGTTAACATTAATCTACAATCACGCTAGAACATTATGATCACCAAGTACAAGTCCCCCAAAAAACCCCGTTAGAGAAGCTGTCCATCAGCGTAGTTGTATGATTAGACCCCTTCACCATGTCCACCCACACACCCCGTTACAGTAGCTGTCCATCAGCATGTAGTAACATGCTGTAGAAACACTACTTGTCTTCTCTGTGTTGTACAGCATTCCCCGTGCTCCCACCACCCCACACATTATAAATGCTAATCCTAATGAACCCTTCCTTTCTCCCCTCCCTTTTCCCTCCCTTCCCACCCACCCTGCCCAGTCACTTTTCCTTTGGTAACTGTTAGTCCACTTTTGGGTTCTGTGAGTCTGCTGCTGTATTTTACCTACAGTGTTTCTTTGTTGTTATACTCCACACATGAGTGAAATCATTTTCTACTTGTCTTTCTCCGCCTGGCCTATTTCACTGAGCATAGTACCATCTTGCTCCATCCACATCATTGCAAATGGTAGGATTTGTTTTCTTCTTGTGGCTGCTTACTGCAATTTTTAAACTGGACTTCATTCTAACTTTTTGTTCGTAGTTTCTCTATCTGCTTTCACCATTGATCTCCTGGTTATGAGCAACAGCTTTGTGTTAATCGATATGCATCTGTATGTATGTATGTATGTATCTATCTATCTGTCTGTCTGTCTGTCTGTCTGTCTGTCCGTCTATCTATCTATCTATCTATCTATCTATCTATCTATCTATCTATCTATCTATCTATCTACCTATCTTCCTATCATCTATCTGTCATGTCTATCATCTTTCATCTGTCATCTATCTAACTATCTATGAATCAATCATCTTTTTGTCTGCCCATCTATCCTTATGTACAGAACAGTTAACAACATCGCCTAGGTCATTTCCCTACATTATGCTTCCAAAAACCTTGCAAGATAACTAGTCCATAGGTAGAGCACTGGGTTCACTGAGAAACATTCAGGTCGATACAGCCGCGTGTGCTTACAAAACCAGTAAATGGTGGTGCAGGGACTTGCTCCCATATCTCTGACCTCTGTCCTCTTTTACCTCCTTCTCACTTGCTGACTGTATTTAGCCACATTCATTGAATAAGTGCTCCCTGAAGACAACAAGTATCCTTCCTCTGGGCCTGTTGAAGACAGAACACTCTACTTGGTGTTTTATTCACCACCATGTTTGAGGGACATTGGCGTGATCACCGCTAATAGGAGGAGGGACAAATAAAAAGGAACACATTTTTCTAAACAGGAGCATTTGGGAGCAATGAGAGTGTTGTGGAGTTACGTGTTTGTTTGAGTGTCCAAACTTCCTTCTTTAGGTGGTTATTACTTCTTTACATTCAAGAACATCATAAAACCCAGTGATTTCAAAACCCAGACACATATTATTCAGCAATTCAGTTATTGAGGTGAGAAAAAATGAGAAGGACATTGCTGTACCACTAAATCTATGGCTGGACACTGCTGATACCAAACAAAAAGAATTCACGTTGGCTAGATAAGGCTATTTTCTATTGACTGTCTCTGGGGACTCAAACAGAATCCATTTGTTTGTTTGTTTGTTTCTCAGTTTCACTTGTGTAGGCTACCTGTCCCCGCCCCTTTGGATTGTAGTTTGTGTCCTTGGATTTCAAGTGAGGCTCCTGTAAGGGAGCATGTAGATAGTCTTGAGGGAAAGATAGCATGTTTAGTATGATGCTTTCCTATCTACCTACCTACGTATCTCTTTATCTATCTATGTAATCTATATACCTATGTATCTGTCTATCATCTATCTATGTTCTATCATCTATCTTGTATCATCTGTGTATCTATCTAATTAATCTATCATCCATATGTATGTATATCAGTCCAATCTATGTATCAATCATTTGTCTATGTATCTGTTTTCTCACTTTTTTCAACGTTCTGTCACTAGGTGCACTTTGATTCCTCTTTGTCGTTCTCAGTCTCAATTCCTTGTGTTTGTTTATATGAATTAGCTGTGTGTTTGGGTCTCGAGAGGAGTGGCCTTGTGTGGGAACTTCTCCTCCGTAGGTGGCAAGAGTCTGCTGGGTTTGGATAGAGTGGTTGGCTGCTGGGCTCTTGAACATGTGCAGGCCAGGCCCCTCAGGCTGCTCTGCCCCTGGGCCATTCCTGCTGTGGCAGCTGTGTGAGCTGTGGGGCCTATCCGAGGACCCATGCAGCAAACACTCTGGCGGGCCTGCAGGGTCCGATTCAGGGGCATGCCCTGTAGTAGGTCGTTATGCCTGTGCACCGATGTCACCTCAGCGGCCCTCCTTGGTGGCCCATCTCCAGTGACCATGCATGTAGTCACTGGTTAAGGGAACTGCCTTTCGGCGACATGCGGTGCTCTTGTGTGCCGGCGGCCGATGGGCTTGCTAAGGTGGCAGGCCAGCTAGCATGTGGGAAAACTGCTCCCCTCTGCTGTCAAGGTGGAGGTTGAGTTTCAGTGCATTTAGGCATTTAGATGTGAGTGAGGTCTATCTAAAATGGATTAGTAGCATTTAGAGCTATATTTCCTTTCATATGAAAAGGGTGCTGAGCATAAAGAGTTGTGTGATGGTGGCAGGAATTCTAGGAATGTTTATGTCTCTGCACTTATTTATTTTCTGTTAAGGGATTTGATTCTGAAGTAACTTTTTACTCACAGATGAAGGTGTTGAATAAGGTCATCAAACGTCAGCCATGGTGAGATGAAGTGGTGTAGTAGAATTAAAGCCTGTACACCTTGGCCTGATATGTAGGAGACACACCGTTTGTGCTCTTTGCTGCTCTCCTGTCCTGGCTTATTACCTTAACTAACTTGATGGTTCAGAATGGTCCCAGCAACATTTCCAGCAATATCTTTCTAAAACTGCATAGAAACACTTGGCAAAGATAGCCCCAGAGGCTAGTGGATAATCGTACTCTTTCTGGTCATAGTTTGCAAGATGTTTGCCTTGCCTGCGTTCCTTTGTTACTTTTGCATCTCCTGTGATTGTAGACCGATAGAGGCAGTGGTGTACACACACACATATGCACACGTAAAGACACGCACACACGGCTGAGAGTTAACGGAGACCCCAGTTAGCGGAAACTGCAGCCCACACATTAAAAAAGAAACGTGCATAGGTTGTGCTCCTAGTGTTTCCCCCATACGGTGCAAACTTCAAAGTGCAGAGGTGGTTGGATACAAATACCTATGCAGACAGCTTAGCACGTATATCTATGCGTAGGTTCTCTCCATCCATCATCTAAGTGCATCTCTGTATTCCTACATGTCTATGTTAGCCTGCTCAAACTGATAACCAGAGTGTCATTGAGTGGGATTTTCATCCATAGACACTGATTTCTCCCTATTCTGAAAGCAGAAGTCCAAGACCAAGGCAGGTTCAGTTCCTGGTGTGGTCCCTTTTTCTGGTTTGCATATCGCCACATCCATGCTGTGTCCTCACAGGGTCAAGGGAGAAAGCTCTGTTTTCAATTCCTCTTAATAGCACTGACTGCATAATAGCAGCTCCACCCACACCCCCATGATATCTTCCAAACCCAATTACCTCCAAAGGCCCCACCTCCCAATACCATGACAGTGGGGGTTAGGTCTTCAACCCTGTCTCAGTTCAAATATGAACTTGTGTGAGTGTATGTATGTGTGTGTGTGTGTGTGTGTGAGTGTGTGTGTGTGTGTTGTGGGGGCAGATGGTTAGAGGAGCAGAAGATGGTGAGGTGTGGTCCCAAAAATTCAGTTCATAACTCTGTACCTATCTATCATCTATCTTTCTAATATAACCTCCCTACATCATCTATTCTATTTAGTCTATCATCTGTCATCTATATATATCTAATCATTCTGTCATCTCTGTCAATCTTTTCATTTAATCTATGAATATCTACCATCTATCTAATAAATCTATTTCTTTTTTTTAATATATTTATTTTTTAATTGAAGGGTATTTGACACACAGTATTACATTACATTAGTTTCAGGCGAACAATATATTGATTTAACATTTATATCCATGATAATTCTAGGTACCAGCTATCACCATACCAAGTTGTTACAATATTTTGACTATATTCCTTATGCTATACATTACATCATGGTTACTTATTTATTTTACAATTGGAAGTTTGTACATTTTTTGTTTGTCTGTTTGTTAGGGCATCTCTCATATTTATAGATCAAATGGTTTTTAACAACAATAAATTTCTGTATAGGGAAGTCAATGATCAATGGACAATCATTAATCCACCCTAAGACTAGTTTTCGTCAGTCTCCATTCTTCTGAGGCATAACAAACAAGTTCCTCCATGGAGAACAAATTCTTACATAGTGAATAAGTTTCATGGTGATCAGTAAAAGTGCAGTCATCACAGAAACTTTCGGTTTTGTTCATGCATTATGAACTATAAACAGTCAGTTCAAATATGAATACTCATTTGATTTTTATACTTGATTTATATGTGAGTACCACATTTCTCCCTTTACTATTATTATTTTTAATAAAAAGCTGAAGTGGTAGGTAGATACAAGATAAAGGTAGAAAACATAGTTTAGTGTTGTAAGAGAGCAAATGTAGATGATCAGGTGTGTGCCTGTAGACTATGTGTTAATCCAAGCTAGACAAGGGCAATAAAACATCCACGTATGCAGAAGATTTCTCTCAGAACAGGGGGGGTGTGGTTCTAAGCCTCACCTCTGTTGATCCCCAATTTCTCATCTGATGACACAATGCAATTGTGCCTGTCTTAGGTTGTTCCTCCCTTGAGGAATCTTACCCATCTCTGGCTAACCAGTCATCTTCTAGAGCCATACAGGGAAATGTAAATTTGGTAAGTGAGAGAGAAGCCTTACTGTTTGAAATGGTTAGCTTTTAATTTATTTGCATATTTATGCCCTGTAGCTTCTATTCCCAGCATTTGTCTTGAGGTATCTTTAACACTTGGAGGAATTATGATACTCGGTAACTTTGATATGAGGCACGAATTTTATTTAAGGGTTGTAATTAGAAATTAAGAAGAAAAGCAATAGAAGTAGCAGACAGAAGAAAACATGGGAAGATTGATTACTTCTTTGACATATCTTCTTGTAGAGTAACTTCAGCATGTATAGGTTTTAAGCTACTACTTCAATTGCGCACACACATTTACATAATAGGAGTATAGTTACATAACCAAAGCATACCTGTAATTACCAGCCATCTCCAGTGAAACCAAGAAATCCAGTTCGGCACCTTAGGCATTTGTGAAAACTTATGTATGATATGGTCGATTTTGTCCAACTGAACTTGAACAGTCAGAGAGAAATCAAAGAATTTAAATGACCCATTCCTGGGGAATGTTCACATCCCTTATGTTCTTTTAACAGTAAATAGTCTGTAGTTGTAAGATTTTGGAGCGCTACAATTTGCACTTCTAATTCTTGGTTGAGTTCCAACAGTATAGATCCAGTCAAATTTGTTGTTTTACTGTATGCACAGGCCAGCTTAGATATCTCCTTCTTCATTCCCATGGCAAATCAAAGAACTGGTGGGATGAGTGCATCTACAGCTGTAGCACTGCGTGGATCTTTTTGGGGGGTTTTGATGGTCATCTTCTGGTATGAGTCTTCCAGAGAGTGCTGATGTTGGAAGTTTTTTTCATATCATATTTTAGTTCATTTTCGGGGTAGATCAATTAGGCTTTGATCCTTTGTATAAACACAAACAGTCCCTTTGCCTACACTTTTATATGCCCTTTATAGTCTTGTGTAGGACTAGTTGGATGTTAACACACAGGAACTGCCTTTTTTTTTTTTGGTATCACAAATCTATACTTAGATGATGAATATTATGTTTACTAGGCTCTCTCCTATACCATGTAGCCCCATAAACCCCTTTACAGTCACGGTCCATCAGCATAGCAAAATGTTGTAGAATCACTACTTGCATTCTCTGTGTTGTACATCCCTCCCTTTTCTCCTACCCACCCATGCATGCTAATTTTAATACCCCCTTACTTCTCTCCCCCTTCTCAAGATGTACCCACCCATCTTCCCCAGTCCCTTCCCCTTTGGTACCTGTTAGTCCATTCTTGAGTTCTGTGATTCTGCTGCTGTTTTGTTCCTTCAGTTTTCCTTTATTCTTATATTCCACAGATACGTGAAATCATTTGGTATTTCTCTTTCTCCGCTTGGCTTGTTTCACTGAGCATAATACCCTCCAGCTCCATCCATGTTGCTGCAAATGGTAGGATTTGCCCTTTTCTTATGGCTGAGGAGTATTCCATTGTGTATATGTACCACATATTCTTTATCCATTCATCTATCGATGGACATTTAGGTTGCTTCCAATTCTTGGCTATTGTAAATAGTGCTGCGATAAACATAGGGGTGCACTGATCTTTCTCATACTTGATTGCTGCATTCTTAGGGTAAATTCCTAGGAGGGCAATTCCTGGGTCAAATGGTAAATCTTTTTTAAGCATTTTGATGTACCTCCATAATGCTTTCCACAATGGTTGAACTAAATTACATTCCCACCAGCAGTGTAGGAGGGTTCCCCTTTCTCCACAGCCTTGCCAACATTTGTTGTTGTTTGTCTTTTGGATGGCAGCCATCCTTACTAATGTGAGGTGATACCTCATTGTAGTTTTGATTTGCATTTCTTTGATAATATTTAATGTGGAGCATTTTTTAAGGCGTCTGTTGGACATCTGTGTTTCTTTTTCGGAGAACTGTCTGTTCAGTTCCTCTGCCCATTTTTTAATTGGGTTATTTGTTTTATGTTTGTTGAGGCGAGTGAGCTCTTTATATATTCTGGACATCATGCCTTTATCGGATGTGTCATTTTCAAATATATTCTCCCATACTATAGGGTTCCTTTTTGTTCTACTGATGATGTCTTTTGCCATACAGAAGCTATTCAGCTTAATATAGTCCAACTTATTCATTTTTGCTGTTGTTTACCTTGCCTGGGGAGATATGTTAAGGAAGAGGTCACTCATGTTTATGTCTAAGAGGTTTTTGCCTATGTTTTCTTCCAAGAGTTTAATGGTTTCATGACTTACATTCTGGTCTTTGATCCATTTTGAATTTACTTTTGTATATGGGGTTAGACAATGGTCCAGTTTCTTTCTCCTACATGTAGCTGTCCTGTTTTGCCAGCACCATCTGTTGAAGAGACTGTCATTTCGCCATTGTATGTCCATGGCTCCTTTATCAAATATAAATTGACCATATATGTCTGGGTTAATATCTGGATTCTCTAGTCTGTTCCATTGGTCTGTGGCTCTGCTCTTGTGCCAGTACCAAATTGTCTTGATTACTATGGCTTTATAATAGAGCTTGAAGTTGGGGAGTGAGATCCCCCCTACATATTCTCCTTTCTCAAGATTGCTTTGGCTATTCGGGGTCTTTGGTGTTTCTATATGAATTTTTGAATTATTTGTTCCAGTTTATTGAAGAATGTTGCTGGTAGTTTCATAGAGATTGCATCAAATCTGTATATTGCTTTGGGCAGCATGGCTATTTTGATGATGTTAAATCTTCCTAGACACGAGCATGGGATGAGTTTCTATCTGTTAGTGTCCCCTTTAATTTCTCTTAAGAGTGACTTGTAGTTTTCAGAGTATAAGTCTTTCACTTCTTTGGTTAGGTTTATTCCTAAGTATTTTATTTTTTTTGATGCATTTGTGAATGTAGTTGTTTTCCTGATTTCTCTTTCTGTTGGTTCATTGTTAGTGTATAGGAAAGCCACAGATTTCTGTGTGTTGATTTTGTATCCTGCAACTTTGGTGTTATCCGATATCAGTTCTAGTAGTTTTGGGGTGGAGTCTTTAAGGTTTTTTATGTACAGTATCATGTCTTCTGCAAATAGTGACAGATTAACTTCTTCTTTACCGATCGGATTCCTTGTATTTCTTTGTTTTGTCTGATTGCCCTGGCTAGGGCCTACAGTACTATGATAAATAACAGTGGAGGGAGTGGGCATCCCTGTCTAGTTCCCGACCTCAGAGGAAATGCTTTCAGCTTCTCGCTGTTCAATATAATGTTGGCTGTGGGTTTATCATAGATGGCCTATATTATGTTGAGGTACTTGCCCTCTATTCCCATTTTGGTGAGAGTTTTTAACATGAATGGATGTTGAACTTTGTCAAATGCTTTTTTAGCATCTATGGAGATGATCATGTGGTTTTTGTCTTTCTTTTTGTTGATGTGGTGGATGATGTTGATGGACTTTCGAATGTTGTACCATCCTTGCATCCCTGGGATGAATCCCACTTGGTCATGTTGTATGATCCTTTTGATGTATTTTTGAATTTGGTTTGCTAATATTTTGTTTTGTATTTTTGCATCTACGATCATCAGGGATATTGGTCTGTATTTTTCTTTTTTGGTGGGGTATTTGCCTGGTTTTGGTATTAGGGTGATATTCGTTTCATAGAATGAGTTTGGGAGTAACCCCTCCTCGTCTATTTTTTTGGAAAACTCTAAGGAGAAAGGGTATTATGTCTTCCCTGCATGTCTAATAAAATTCCGAGGTATATCCACCTGGCCCGGGGTTTTGTTCTTTGGTAGTTTTTTAATTACCCCTTCAATTTCGTTGCCGGTAATTTGTTCTGTTTAGATTTTCTGTTTCTTTCTGGTTCAGTCTTGGAAGCTTGTATTTTTGTAGGAAATTTTTCATTTCTCCTAGGTTTCCCAGCTTGTTAGCATATAGGTTTTCATAGTATTCTCTAATAATTCTTTGTATTTCTGTATGGTCTCTCGTGATTTTTCCTTTCCCCTTTCTGATACTGTTGATTTGTGTTGACTCTCTTTTCTTCTTAATAAGTTTAACTAGAGGCTTATCTATTTTGTTTATATTCTCGAAGAACCTGCTTTTGGTGTAATTGATTTTTGCTATTGTTTTATTCTTCTCAGTTTTATTTATTTCTTCTCTGATCTTTATTATGTCCCTCCTTCTGGTGACCTTAGGACTCATTTGTACTTCTTTTTCCTATTTCGATAATTGTGACATTAGACCATTCATTTGGGATTGTTCTTCCTTTTTTAAATATGCTTGGATTTGTATTACTATATATTTTCCTCTTAGGACTTCTTTTGCTGTGTCGCACAGAAGTTGGGGCTTAGGGTTGTTGTTGTCATGTGTTTCCATATATTGCTGGATCTCCATTTTGATTTGGTCATTGATCCTTTGATTATTTAGGAGGGTGTTGTTAAGTCTCCATATATTTGTCAGCCTCTGCTTTCTTTGTATGGTTTATTTCTAATTTTATGTATTTATGATCTGAAAAGTTGGTTGGTAGGATTTCAATCTTTTGGAATTTTCTGAGGCTCTTTTTGTGGCCTATTATGTGGTCTATTCTGGACAATGTTCCATGTGCACTTGATAAGAATGTATATCCTGTTGCTTTGGGATGTAGCGTTTGATAGATGTCTATTAGGTCCATCTGCTCTACTGTGTTGTTCAGTGCTTCCGTGTCCTTACTTATTTTCTTCCCGGTGGATCTATCCTTTGCGGTGAGTGGTGTGTTGAAGTCTCCTAAAATGAATGCATTGCAGAATATTTCCCCCTTTAGTTCTGTTAGTATTTGTTTCATATATGCTGGTGCTCCTGTTTTGAGTGCATATATATTTCGAGTGGTTATATCTTCTTGTTGGTCTGAGAGCTTTATCATTATGAAGTGTCCTTCTTTATCTCTTCTTACTTTCTTTGTTTTGAAGTCTATTTTGTCTGATATTAGTACTGCAACCCCTGCTTTCTTCTCGCTGTTGTTTGCTTGAAATAAGTTTTTCCATCCCTTGACTTTTAGTCTGTATATGTCTTTGGGTTTGAGGTGAGTTTCTTGTAAGCAGCATATAGATGGGTCTTGTTTGTTAATCCATTCTATTAGTCTGTGTCTTTTGGTTGGTGCATTCAGCCCATTAACATTTAGGGTGACTATTGAAAGATATGTACTTATTGCCATTGCAGGCTTCAAATTCGTCGTTACCAAAGGTTCAAGGTTAGCCTCTTTAGTATCTTACTGCCTAACTTAGCTCGCTTATTGAACTGTTATATACATTGTCTGGAGATTCTTTTCTTCTCTCCCTTCTTATTCCTCCTCCTCGATTCTTCATACGTTGGGTGTTTTGTGCTGTGCTCTTTCTAGGAGTGCTCCCATCTAGAGCAGTCCCTGTAAGATGTCCTGTAGAGGTGGTTTGTGGGAAGCAAATTCCCTCAGCTTTTGTTTGTCTGGGGATTGTTTAATCCTGTCATATTTGAATGATAGTCGTACTGGATACAGTATCCTTGGTTCAAGGCCCTTCAGTTTCATTGTATTAAATATATCATGCCATTCTCTTCTGGCCTGTATGGTTTCTGTCAAGAAGTCTGATGTAAGCCTGATGGGTTTTGTTTTATAGGTGACCTTTTTCTCTCTAGCTGCCTTTAAATTTACTTCCTTGTCCTTGATCTTTGCCATTTTAATTATTATGTGTCATTATGTTTTCCTCCTTGGATCCTTTCTGTTGGGGTTTCTGTGTATTTCCGTGGTCTGTTCGATTATTTCCTCCCCCAGTTTGGGGAAGTTTTCAGCAATTATTTCTTCTAAGATACTTTCCATCTCTTTCCCACTCTCTTCTTCTTCAGAAACCCCTATAATACGGATATTGTTCCTTTTGTATTAGTCACACAGTTCTCTTAATATTGTTTCATTCCTGGAGATCCTTTTATCTCCCTGTATGTCAGCTTCTATGCGATCCTATTCTCTGGTTTCAGTTCAATCAATGGTCTCTTGCATCCTATCCATTCTTCTTATAAACCCTTCCAGAGTTTGTTTCATTAATGTGATCTCCTTTCTGGAATCTTTGAACTCCCTCCGGACTTCATCCCATATCTCTTGCGTATTTCTCTGCATCTCTGTCAGCATGTTTATGATTTTATTTTGAATTCTTTTTCAGGAAGACTGGATAGGTCTGTCTCCTTCTCTGGTGCTGTCTCTGTGATCTTTGACTGCCTGTTGCTTTGCCTTTTCATGGTGATAGGAATAGTTTGCAGAGCTGGAATGAGTGACGGCTGGAAGGACATCATTTCTTGTTGGTTTGTGGCCCTCCTCTCCTGGAATAACAGCGACCTCTAGTGGCTTGTGCTGGGCAGCTTCGTGCAGACACGGTTTCTGCTTCCTCCCCGACTGCTATGGAGTTTATCTCCGCTGTTGCTCTGGGCGTGGCCTGGCTTGGGCAGCTGCTCAATTGTGGTTGAGTCGCGTTGGAGTGGGAGCGGCTGGGAGGCTATTTATCTCTGTAAGGTGCCTCCCTGCTCCCTGCAGCCCAGGGGTTATTTTGCCCAGAGATCCCCAGATTCCCTACAAATGGTTTAAGTGTCCCACCCTGCCCCTTTAAGACTTCCAAAAAATACCCGCCAAAACAAAACAACGAGAACAACAAGAAAAATTTTTCAATTAAGAAAACAAAAAAAATGTTGTCCTCTCGTTTTACTTTATTCTCCGGCGCCAGCCTCAGGCATCTTCTCAACAGACTTTCTACCCTGTTTCAATAGTATTGGGGTCCGTATCCCTTTAAGACTTCCAAAAAGCGCTCGCCAAAACAAAACAGAAAAAAAAATTGTCACTCGCTTTTCTGGTGTCCTCCAGTGCCAGGCCTCTGGTGCCCGCTCACTGTTCTTGCTGCCCTGTTTTCCTAGTATCCAGGGTCCCCTGCAAACGCACTGTGTCTACACTCTACCCAGGATGGCTGGGGCTGGGTGTTCGGCAGTCCTGGGCTCCTTCTCCCTTCCGCTCTGCCTATACTTCTCCCACTGGGAGTTGGGGGTATGGGCGCTCGGCTCCCGCCGGACTGGTGCTTGTATCTTATGGCCTTTGCATGGCGCTGGGTTCTCTCAGTTGTGGATGTTGTCTGGATATTGTCCTGTGTCCTCTGGTCTTTATTCTAGGAAGAGTTGTCTTTGTTATATTTTCATAGATATATGTGGTTTGGGGAGGATATTTCCGCTGCTCTACTCACGACGCCATCTTCCGATCCCTCTTCCTGGTATATACTTCTTGATATCACATTTATATGTACCCAGTTGCTCTTACATTTCAAAATTCTCTTCTGAGCAGACGATTGATATAGGGCTAGTAACATGACTCTATATCATGTAAACCAGGCTTTAAAAATATTAATGATTATGAGATATTCCTATCAACAATTACCAAAAGAAACAATCAATCAATATTTCCACCTTTACTGGGCAGCCTGCATAGAATTACTACTTCTAGGTCTGCCTTTAGATGGAATAATTCACTCCATTAAATTACATCTATAGCTATAAAAGAGGAGAGAAAAAGAGTGATAGAAATTTTAATGCCTTGACATTTTAATAGCTTCCTATAGAAGAAACCATTGTTTTATAGTCCTAGAAATTTATCAAATATTGAATTAAAATTCTGCCAAAAGTCAGATCCACAATAAATAGCTACTCCGTAAATGACATATTCATCTTATATGGCTTTCCAATTTTTTAAAAAACATTATGAATACATGGAATTCTTTTAAATGAAAAAAATTAAAAACATGAAAGTAAAGAACACACTTGTGATACCACAGGCCCTTTAGGAAGATTCCAGAAAGAAATGGCCTGTGCCTCTAGCTCCTGGTGAGGATGCCAACCCCCAGTGACTCAGTGGCCAGGAAGACTATACCCTGAACCCCAGAGCCAAGGGTAAATCCCATTGCTCCACTGACGACACTCCATGCTGTCTAACTTTTATTTAATGTCCAGCCCAATACTGACATGATACACTTGTATTTTTCATCCAGAGAGCAAACAAATACAAGTATTTGAACAAGAGAAAACAAAAAGAGCCAAATTTGGCTATTATTCCTCATTAAAACTTATAGAGTGTCAAGCTCCAAACCCCAAGGAAGATGCTGAGGCTGTAGCGGGAGACTTCACCACCCGGGAAAGGCAGGGAGAGGTGGAGAGAAGCATAGAGCGATCGCCCCTGATCGTCTCTGACATTTTACAGGTCTCACTGTGGGGATCCCGGGCTGCGGCAGGAGTTTGCTTCATGTGCCCGAGGCCACGTCTGTCACCCTTCAGCCCCACTGCTGCATCCCAAGGCACACGGTCTCGGCTGTGTTCATGCCAGGAGGGATGACGTGGGTCCTGTCTGTGCAGCAGACATGGGGAAACATCGCAGACTCACCACTAAGAGAAACAAAAATGTCCTATCTCATTTACTCTTCACTCCGTCCCATTGTAAGGGCGTCTCGATCCTCATTTTGTACTTGAGGAAATTGAGGTTTAGAGAGATTACAGAGGTTGGAAGTGATTACAACTATTAAAAGATGTCTCAGGATGCAATCATGGTGCCTCCTGTCTGGGGTGAGGGTAGAAATGGCAAAAGCACCCCCTTTAAAAAGACGTGTGTTTCCTACATTTTCTAGTTGCTCCTGAGTAGCAAGGGGGTAGAAACCTCGAGGAGGTGTGAGGTAGTGGATGGAGGCAGAGTGGCCCTGGGGACGCCAGGTGTATGGGAGTTGCCATCAGTCCTCACGCATTCCTGGGAGGCATCAGCATCTTCCCCATTTGCTCCCAAGGGGCTGAGGCTACTGCTCCACATGGGCCCCAGGCCACATAGGCAGGAAATGGAGTTGCTGAAAGGGGAGACCTGCCCACTCTCATCAGCTGCCCCTGAACTGTCCCTGTCCTGGGATATGCCCCAAGCTGCACTGTGTGCCTATTATTTACTTAATGCCCACGGCAGTCTGCCTACGTGGTGTTTCACTGTGAATTTACAATTACCTAGTGTTAGAGCTTTGAGAATGCCGCATGAAATGCAGTCTCTTTAGTTTTCAATCCTTGGATTGTTTCCAAGGTTTGTGCATTCTGAGAACAGTCAGGCAGGGGACACATTGTCCATTTTCACTATATTTCATCTCTGGGTCTGAGAGACCTAGAGATGAGAAGGGAACAAGTCATAAAATATGTGGAGAAGATTAAAGTTCTTTTTTACTTAAAAAAATTAAAAATGGAGAAAAGCTTATTTCTCTGTTGATTCAACTAGCCTAAGTAACAAGCAACACCTCAGGTCACCTCTTAACATCACTCCACATGACAGCAAACAGCCTCATCGACATTACCATTACTCATTTGAGGCCGACACTGAGGTTACTCTAAATAACACTTAAATTTCTTCATCCCACCATCATAGAATTTTGCGTTTGCACCTTTTATGACTTTATGATCTTGAAATTCGCTGTGAATCAGGAAAAAGCTTTCCTGGAGCTGCTGCATTTACTTGATATTATAAAGTGAGAGTCACATGTGTAATACACATGTCTGAGTTGTGATGTTCTGTGAAATTTTGCAAATAGGTCCTTTTGAACAAAAGGGAAAATGTAGGATCTTCCTTTTGTGGGGCAAGGTAATACTCAGAGGAATGTTGGGGGCAGGGCTCTAAACTCTGCTTCTGCTCCTCACAGTGGCATTCTGAGTCCTTCTCTTGGGGAGGGTGTGGATGTGAGCGGGGTCCTGGGATACTCCTGGCTGACGGGCAGGACTCTGGGTCCTGTCGGAGGTGGCGGTATTACTGCCTAACAATTCATTAATCTGTCCATCTGTTTTAGGCAGTGTTCTGGGTTTGTGTTATATTTAACAGTTTTAAAAAATAGGTTGGCTTTAAAGAGGCTTACTGTATAGAAGGCAGCGTACCTCGCTCCACAGGTTTATGATCCATTGTGTATGTTTCATTCAGAGTTGAATCTTCAGCACCTAGAAAAGTTCCTGGCTTCTAGTAGGGGCATTATAAAAATTTTTTTAGAAAGATTACAACAGATGAAAAAGTCATTAATTCACTCATTCCTTCATTGAGATGGGATATGCGGTAAAATACAGATGTCAGCAAGGATTTAGGTTCATTTGGTGGGTCTGGGTAGGAGCCTAGGAATCAGAATTGCTTTTAACATTTTATCATAAATATTTCCAAACACACAGGAAAATAGAGTATAATGACTGCCTACATATCCATTACCTAGATTAATAGATATTAACAGTTTTGACATGTTTACATCATCAATTTTTTTAGCCAAAATATTTTAAATAAGTTAAATGGACATCATGAAAATCAGAACATTTTCCTTCTTAAAATCAATACCATTATATAGCTAACATAAGTAATGGTAGTTTTCTAGTATCATCATCTAATATCTGATCCATATTCAAAATTTTCCAATCGCTCCAAAAATTGTATGTTACCCCCATTTTTGTCCTAGCAGGATCCACTCCCCACAGTATTTGTTCATCACATTTCTTAAGTCACTTATAATCTAGAATTTTGCTACCCTGCCCCTTTCTCTAGCATGACATTAACTTGTTGAAGAGACAAGGCCAGATGTCCCTCAGAATGGCCTAGTTTCTGAATTTGTCCAGCTTCTGAATTTTTGGTGGCATTTACCTTATTTCACTTACCCATGAATTCTCTGTAACTGGAGTGTGGATATAGAGGCTGAATTACATTCAGGTTAAACATTTCAGGCAAGACATCATCATTGATGCTGTATGATATTACTTTACCTCATGAGGTACATCTAACTGACTCTTTAACAGTAGCAAAGACAGCCTCACCTCTCCCTCATAAAGTTCTATTTCTTTTTTTAAACCATCAGATAATCTGTGGAGTCAGACTTGAGCAGTACTAGGGGATCCATTTCTCCATCAGTGTATCACCTAATTAATGGCTTAATCATCCATTGATGATTCTTGCCTCCATCAGTGACTTCACCAGGGGTTGCAAAATGTTGATTTCTCTATTTTTATCATTCCTTTTATGTTTATTAGTTGGCCATCTTTGTCAGAGAGAAAGAGCAAGGGAGAGATTCATCTCATCAACGGCTTCTTCTGTATAGGCAAAGTATATAGTTATGTATTTGGATTTTCCCTTTAATAGTAAGGAGTAGACCTCAAATGTTTTTTGCCTGTTTTATCTTTGTTTTTCTCTTTTCTGAGTATCATTTTATAGACTTACAATTTTGCATATAGTCAGTGGATTTCATTCATTTTGAAGTTGCGATTTCCCATCTTTGGCCAGTAAGAGCACCTTCAAACTGCCTATTTTCCAGGCACAGGAAGGTGTCCCCAGCTCACCAAGTGCACTCCCTCTCCCAGACCCAGAATCAGCCACTTCTCTAAAGAGCCCTGATTCCTTTCATGGGGAAACTAGGTAAAGACAAAACTCTGGCTGCTGAGAGTGCTCATTGCCACTGGGTCATCAAAGCTTCTAGGCTCTTCAATGGTCAAAAATAGGGAAAATACACAGGTATATATTTTAAATTCTTTGTTCATATTGAAATTTTCTATACAAATGTAACAATACTGAAGTTCTACTTTAACTTAAATTTTTATACTAACATTGCTTTTCTCTTACACAGAAAACGTTTGCTAATATTAACATTTATTTCTGTATCTTTTAATACATATATTAGTTTTAAAATAAAAATGTCAGTATTATTGCTTTTAACTCCTGCGTTAAACTTTACATTTCTTTTATCCTGAGAACACATCCCCCTAAGCAGGCTAAAACATTTGCCTTAAAGCATTGCAACAGTTATTTTCTTGATCTGTTACCAATTAGGGATGTAAGTGTACTTACTTTCAATTTTAGGAACTCATGTTTAAATATTTAAGGATTTACTTGGTCAAAAAATCAACATTAAATAAAAACACATGAGTCTTGCTTCCATCTCTGTCAACTCCATCTTCTGATTTAAAAAAAAATGTGTGCGTTTGAACTTTTTGTCTTGCCCTTGTTCTTTCCTCCCTTCTCTTCTGGAAATGTGTTGTTGTAGAGCTCCTAAGGAGGTCTGAGTGAGGTAGGTGGCTGTGTAGGTTGTGTAGGGATGCTGTGATGACTGAAGCAGGGCCCAGAGCCCAGGCAGGATGAAGGGGGCATCCTCAGTAGGTGGTGGCCTGGCCTGGGATCAGTTGTCGGAGCCTGATCAGGACTTGGAGGGAATTTCGAGGGGTGCTACCTTGGAGCCCCAGCAAGGTGTGGGCTTCCACACAGTGATTCCAACTGATGAAGGTATCAGAGTACAGGTGGAGGGAAGAGACTGTCTGTGGTGGGGAAATTGGGAGAGACAGCTGGGGAGCTTGTGTACACACAGGTGAAGCACAGTCTACAAAATATATCTATGCACATAGAAATATATATGTGACTGTGTACACACAGACATGTACATTTATTCCTCTGTACCCAGCACTGTCTGATAACTCGGTAACATTTTAAGTTTTAGATTTTTCTGTGAGGGTATATATACAAATTTTTAAAAGTAAAAACGTACACAAACCAAAAGGACTGGACTGGGTTATGCAAACACATTCTTCCCATTTTCTGCCTGAAACCTGGAAGGAGGGGCAATTCCCCTGTGTGCACTGCACCCACTCACATTTCCACCCCTCCAACCATGGCTCCTATTTCATCCCAAGTCTATTCAGACGCCTTTTAACCAGGCTCTCTGCACCCACACCTGGCGTCTCTCTGCCATAAGCCAGGGAGCTTCCACAATTCACAGCTCTGCCCGTCTCCTCTTGCTGGTGCCCATTAATGCATGAAGGCCACTTCCTGGCTGACCTTTTCCATCTTCTCCAGTCTCATCATTTATCACTTCCTTTTTCCACACTTTCAACATTCACCCTTTGCTCTAGCCCTACTTACAGGCATGCGCTTCTCCCACACAACATGCTATTTGATGTTTGGAGTTGTGTACTTAGTTGCTTCTGTGTGGTTTGTCTCCTTCCACTAGAATATGGGTTGAGGCAAGTGGAGGCCTTGTCTGTTCTGTATACAGCAGCATTCCCAGAATTTTGAATGATTTCTGGCACTTAAAAGACACGTTTATAGTATTTGTTGTATAGATGATGGGATGAACTCTCCAGTACCTTTGCACATGCTGTTCCTTATATTTAAACTGTCTTCCTTCTCCCAATGCCCTTCATGAGTTAAATACTATTTATCCTGTAAAACTTGGTTAAAATATCAATTATTCCATGGAGATATTGCTAATATCTGCCCCTCACCCAATAAATACACACACACACACACACACACATGCACAGTTGGGTTATCTCTCTCCTCTGAACTGCCCTCACATACCACCTCCATGTATAAGTCCCATGAACAGCTGGCTGATCAGAAAAGATTAATTCTCCCCATTCATCCTGTAGAATTGTTACCAGAAAATGGCTGCCCAGGTACTGCATTATGTGGGGCCAATGTGACCAGCTCTGACGAATGGCTTGTGGGCACCACTTCCAAACCTAGCCCAAAAAATATTCCTGTGACACCCTCTAGTTTCCTCTTTCTTCTACCTGTTGACTGGATGTGAAGTATTAAAAAGAAAACTCTAAGGCCATGGGAATAGTTAGAGCACATGAAAACTACCTTGCAAACTCCTGCACTATTCTGCAATGACGGCAGGAAATGCATTCTATTGTGGCTAGCAACAGGGCTTGGGGCCCTTTGTTACTGAGGTTACCCTTCCCAACTTACACAGCATGCCTTTCCACAGCACAGAGTGCTGTCACTGCCATGTGTCTCTCCTTGTCTGTAGTCTGAGCTACTTGGGGCAGGGAATGTGTGTCACATCCCACATGACCAGGGTGTAGTCCAGGGTCTGGCATATAACTTTGAGCAGTTAATCTGTCTGGCAGTGGGTTGATGACTCAGAAAAAGTAAGACAAGGCCAGTTATTGTTTTTCTCCCTAACAAAGATTTTCCTGTGAATTCGTCTGCTATTTCCACTATAGATGATGTTTGATGTTTTACCTTGAGCATCACTGGGGCCCCCTCCTCTCTGCTGAGACACTTCACCTGTCTTCCCAAGGCCCTGTGCTGGCAGGCTGTTCATCTCAGGCTCTACTCACGGAGCTCACGGAGGAGAACTAATTTTGGAAAATCCATCTATGCCTGACCTTTATTCTACCCTGCTCTGAAATAGTTTATTTTTATTTTTTTGCTTTAAGTGTCAATTTTTCCCTGCTCACAATGAAATTGTGCCTAATTTCCATTCTCCTTTCCACCTTAAACTGGTCATTACTGCTTCTTGCTTTGGTGGCTTTATTCCGGTGAGCCCTACATTCAGTTGAGATTGTAAAACAGAACTAGGTGGGTGTTATTTGTTTCTAAAACAAAGTGTAAAAACAAAGTGGATTTTTCAGTTCTAAGCTCACATCCAGCTCATCACATCAAGAAATCCACTGAGGTCTGGTGGGAAGATCACTTCAAATAATTATTAATAACAGTAGAATTTATCATCTCAAGGAACTATTTACTGGGCACTATAGTAGACACCTAAAATGCCTCATTTTTATGGTCTGTTCAGGATACTTGAGACATTGAACAGAGGCAATATTGATGAGTATGTCAGGATACACAGCATACACCTAGACTTGCCCAGAAATTGCAGGTCAAATGGTGACCCTGGCCACATGTCATATGAAGGAACAGTGACAGGGTGGAGCAGGCAGCTTATCAGGTCACACAGCTTGTGAGGTGGGAGGATTCAAAGACAGGTGTGCCTGACCCCAAAGCTCATGTTCTATTGCCTTTGTCTAAAGTCCTGGTGAGAGTGGAAGAAGGTGGGAAGGCAGAGTGTGGAAGTGAGGTGAAGGGGAGATGAGGTTGATAGACTGGTTATATCAGCCTGATCAGCTGATCAGACTCCCAGACTGCCATTCCCACTGCCTAGCTGCCCCCTTCTGGGATGCAAAGACACATGGAGAGTATGGTGGGAAACAGTCAACACATGTTCAGTAATGATGACTTTCTAAATTTTTCTTGGAGAAAGAAAGAGAAAGTGAGAAAAAAGGAACCAGAACAGAGGCTTGGGAACCACAAGGTAATCTAAAGATATTCATGGGAAATCAAACTCCTGAGGCTTCACAGAAGACCCCAGGTTTTACCAGAAATTGTAACTTATGTTTCAGCTTTAAGACTATTTCATGACTCAACCAAAGTTGTCAGGAAATTGTTTACCATTGCATATGCAGGTGGGTTTACACAATAAAGCCTCACGTTAGCAAATGCTTATCACATAATAAGAAACTGTATTTGACTTGTAAATGCTATATTGTTTCAAAGCTGTTGCTTTATAAATAAATGTTTTACTTCTGCATTTTACATTAGCTAACATGCCTTGGTTGCATCTGAAGAAATGTGAAATTTAAAGAAATGACAATCACTTCAACTGAACAAAAAATCACTCCCACGGGGTATCTTAAATGGCAGTTCATACTGAGTCACTTGATTGATGTGACTCTGCCTATTGCCCTTCAAGTGCTATAAACAGATATTTATCCACTCCACATCCAGCACATTAGTTTGTGGAAAGGTACAATTATTTCTGCAAGTAAATCTACCAAATGTTAGAAATGAGTTAGGAGGCAGCAACATGGAGATTGAGTTCTGAAAGTTTTAGGATGGAAAAAGTTGGTAAAGAAAACAGCAGAGAGAAAGAGAGAAGGAGCATTAAAAAATCTTCAACCCAAATCGTGATAGGCTCAGGGTTGGGGAGAAAAGCTAGGTTTTGCATTTTTATGATCGCTCCTGGTTTTGATGCTGTCATTTGCATATCAGCTCACTTTTCCATTAGATCTCAGGTCCCTGACAGGTCAGCACTGACGGTACAGGAGATGCAGCTGAACAAATATCCATTTTTTAAACAAGGTAAAAGAAATGTTTTAAACTGAAACTGCTGCCACTAATATCTAGCTGTGTTTCCACCAATCTGTGTGGTTACATCTTAATGCTTTCCTTTATTAATAGCCTTTCCTGAAATCCCCTGATGGGCTCTGTTTGGTTAATTCATTCTCCTTGGCCATCAGTGATCTTGAGAATTCCTGAAAGGTCATCTTGCCATTCAACAATGCTGTGACACAGCCTGGTGCAGCGTCATTTGATGAATAGGAAGAGTCTTAGCCTCCGCTGGTAGTACACCTAAGGCTGCAGTGAAACCACCATTTGCAGATGAGGCATATTTTTGCCTCTGGGAAAATGCAGGCATCAGCTGTCAGTTCATTTTGAGTTTACAAAATGAGCTAAGATTCAGGAAATTGTTTTATACCCTTCAGAAATGATCACAAAGGTGTTATCTTTGTCTCTTACATACTCAGGAAGACTTGTAAAAGTCTTCCCCATCTAATCTTGTCCAATAATGTCTCTTTATGATAACCAGTGGGAAGGAACAGTATTGCCCATCAGCACTTAGTGCTGAAATATGACTCAGGAAATTATCCTCAGTTGAATGATTCATTTCCAAGTCTCCTCAATTCATTTGAGTGATATTATATCATATGTGCACAACTGCAGGGTTAACTAGGTATTATTTGTTAAGCATTTATTATGTACCATGCCCAGGACTAAACATTTTACATTCATTGACTCATTTAAGCCTCATAAATACAATTTGAGGTAAATACTATTATTATCTCACTTTATGGATATTCAAGAACAATATTTAGTAGAAGAATTAAAACACAAATTTGTCTTACTCCAGGCAGACATATAACTATTGTAGAATGATTCTAGGAGAGGCTAAGACTACAGATTCTAGGTCATGTCAACCACTGTAATGATGGGGTACAGGATATGCTACCCCAAACTATGGTAACTTGGCATGTTGAATATTTTAAACTGAAGGTGTTTGGTAAAATCAAAGAGGCAGGAAGTTCACTCTGACCTTCTCCCTGTCCTTACCCCCTGAAACAGAACATATATCCCTTATGAGATGTACCCTCCCTATACCCAGAGGAAAGAAGAATCCTTTTCTTTGAAGACATAGGGACACAAAGAAGAATCCTAAGAAGCAGGCCTTGATAAGTTCCCCGTATTTATTACAGTACCTCATACTCCTTAACCTGTACTATTTTCCCCTAACTGTTCACTCATTACAAACCAAGCACAAAAATGCTCATGGCCAACTGTTTCTGTGGGTCATCACTTCCTTGTGAAGTCTGCCATATCACACAAAACTTATAAATAAGTGGGTGTACTTTTCTCTGGTTAGTCTGTCTGTCAGTTTAGTTTTCAGACCCAGCAACCCTAAGATGGTCAAGAATAATTCCCCAGCTCCTGCAGTGGTCCCAGTTGATGCTAAGCACAGCACTCTACAGTGGACATCATACTATCATTTATATAAGGAAACTGAAGCTCCAAGCATTTACATGACTGGCCTAAGTTAGGGCTGTTAAATGGGGTGAAAACACAGGATATAGTTCAGATGATAGCAAAAAATATTTTAATATAGGTATGTCCAAAAAATAATTACTTCTCTGAAATTCAAATTTAACTTGTGTTTGTATGGCAACTTTAGGCTGAAGTACCAGTTCTGGTGTAACACGGGCTTCTCCTCAGAGCCCAGGGCTCTTTCCACTACTCCATGGGTGGGGTCTACACTCCCAACCCAGAGCTGTAAATGGACAGGTATAGAAACTGCCTCAGTCAGACCATCACATAGCCGTGGAAGCTAACATTTGGCACTAGAGCCACATCAGCTTTGTAGCTGGAATCTAATGCATACACCTTGGGGTCAAACATTACAACTTTTTTAAATAAGTCAACTTAGCTTTTTTTGTAAGTCCTTCTTCTCCTAGGATAGTGGAAATACAGCTTTCTGACCCTCTCCCTGGATGTGCCAACATGAACACAGAAATACAATAGAAAGTGTATATTGGTCTGGGCCTCATTCCTGACACTGGGTTCCTAAAGCCCTGGGAATTTCCTGGGTAATAGCAGCATCTTTTAATGTAAGTAGGTGGTTCTGGGTGGGCTCTGCTTGGGTGCCTGAAAGGCAGAAAGCCCAATCCATGACTAGAAGCTTGGAATTTTCAGCCTTACCCCTCCATTCTCCAGAGAAAGGGGAGCGGATAAAAACAGAGTTAATAATACGTCATACCTGTGTCTCAACAATTGGAGTTTGGAGAGATTCAAGGTTGGTAAACACATCCATGTGGTGTACTGGGAGGGTGATGAGTCCCAACCCCACAGGGATGAATGAAGCATTCTGCTGGCCCAAGGGAGATCCCTCAGAGTAACAAAAAAGTGTTAGAAACCATTTCTCACATGGGGTAGACCTTCTGTAACCTCCGTTGATCATGGCACCAGCTTCACTGGGCAAATCGTACAAGTCTTAATGAAAGGTAATGGATGTACCCCAGTTCGCTAATGCATTCATCTACTGAAGCACATCCTGATTTCCTTAGGTTTTTAGCCATTATGAATAGAGGTACTGTGTAAAATTGCATGGTGAATTTTGTTGAGACACAGTTTTTCAAAGCAGTTGTCTAAATAACAGCGACGCAATTCTTGGATCCTATAGTGAGACTTATCTTTTCAATGGTAAGATAGTTTTTAATGGTTCTTTTTTGTTTTATGGATTTTTGTGTATCTTGAGTACAAATACTTTATAAAATATGTATTTGCCAACATTTTCTCCCAGTGCGTAATTTGTATTTGGGTTCTTTGAACAAGATTTTATAGAGTAGAAATCTTAATTCTATAAATCCCACATGATGTATCCTTTTTCTTTTTTGTATAGGATTTTGGTGTTGGGGGTTAAAAGTCATCAGCAAGAGTGTATAGATTTTCTTGCTTTTACATAGAATTTTTATAATTTTGCACCTAAAAATTGTCTATGGAGAATGTTGAGTGAATTTTTGTGTAAGCTGTAAAGCTTGTGCGTACCTTCATTGCATTCTGTATGTTCTCCAACAAATTATACAAGACATGGGAAATTCCTGCAAATTGGGGTTTGATTTTCCAAAATTTTGTTATTCATCAATCGAGCCACGAGGGGGCGCCACCTTCCTCGAGCTGTGAGCCCTCGTCCCATATCACATAAAACTTAGAAATAAGTTGGTGTAGTCCGCCCACCGTGGCCCTCAGTCGACGCCATTGCCCTGACTGTGGACCTGCGTGGCGCATGCGCGATCAGGCCCAGGACATCCTTCTGGTTCTGGTGGCAGCCGGGATTCCTCAGGCTCCCGTGCGGCACCGTCCAGGACACTGCCGTCCGCGGCCGCCGTGAAAGCTCGGTTTTCTTAGGAGCCATGGGACGGAAAGGTGAGGAGAGGCTCCCCGTGCGTCGCCTGCAGAGCGCTCCTCTTCACGGGCCTGTGCAGGAAGGCCTGCGGCAGGGAAAGTGGTCTCAGTTGAATTTGGGGGAGCGGCTGACGCGACGGGTGGAGTTGAGGGGGCGGGTGAGTCCGGGACACAGCTGAGTCCGTGCCGGGGCGAGTGAGCCTCGCCCAGCGCGTCCCCGGGAGCCCGTGCGGTGGGTGGATTGGCCGCACTGGCGGGAGGCCCTCCAGGCTCCAGACGTCCTTCCTGACAAGGCTCTGAGATGGTAATGGGGCAGAGGGGACTTGGTTGCTGAATGGCCTACTTACCTGGGTTTCAGGTCTTGCGGTGTGCTGAGCACACAGGTTGTTTTCATGAGAATAGTCCCCAGTGTGGGGTCCGCCTGGGAGACTCTCCCCAGGCTAAGCACGGCACTGACACAGCCCAGCTTCCCGAGGGCTGCCCCCCATCCGTGGCCTGTGCCCGGGCCTCGTGTGCTGCCTCCAAGGGAAGAGCTGGATTGGTGAAGCAGAGGGCGCCCCGTGTTCTGTTACCACACCCGCTTCTGCTTGGGCGCCACACGGGGTCTCGGTTGCTGCAGCACTGCATTGTAATGGGATGAAAGTGTGACATGCTCCTGCTCTGCTTTCCCAGGACGGCTGTGGGGATGGGGTCCCGTCCAGTTCAACCAAGCCTGCAGGGTGTTTGCTTAGTTTCTGTGAGAAGTGCGATGGAATTTTGGTGAGGGTCGCAGGGGTTGTGCACATTGCTGTGTGTGGAGGGACTTGTAACAACCTAACTCTTCCCGTCCACATCTGCAGGGTCCACAATTTTCAGGACTCCCACCTCCTCGGTTAAGTTTGTTCTTAGGTACCTGTAACTTCTGGAGAAAATTCCTGAACTAAATACCTTTGAGCCAAAATCAGTCAAAGGGAGAAATAAAGTGGGAGAAACCCGTTTGTTACTTACTAGTAGTCATCCACTTCAGCTTGACCGTGTCTGTCACAACCAGGCTTCAGAAGAAGGGGCCCCACCGAACTTCTCCAGTCCAAATATGCCCTCGCTCGCCCTCGTAATTACCTGTTGATAGAGAGATGGACTATTTCTCTCCACTTCTTGGAAGCACCTACTGATGTGGAGATGCACGAAGGCTAGGTGAGATACTTTGGAAATACTACAGTTTTTCCACAGCACTTTAGTCTTATTTATTTATTTCCTTGGTATCATTAATCTACAATGACATGAGCAACATTATGGTTACTAGTTTCCCCCCATCATCAAGTCCTCAGCATACACCCCATTACAGTCACTGACCATCAGTGTAGTAAGATGCTGTAGAATCACTAGTCTTCTCTGTGTTGGACAGCCCTCCCCATACCACTCCTGGCACATTATGTGGGCTAATCATAATGCCTTTCCCCGCTTACCCTCCCTTCCCACCCTCCCTCCCCAGGGCCTTTCTCTTTGGTAACTGTTAGTCCATTCTTGTGTTCTGTGAATCTGCTGCTGGTTTGTTTCTTCCGTTTTTTTTCTTTATTCTTACACTCCACGTATGAGTGAAATCATTTGGTACTTGACTTTTTCCGTCTGGCTTACTTCACTGAGCATAATACCCTCTAGCTCCATCCAAGTTGTTGCAAATGGTAGGAGTTGTTTTATTCTTACACAACACTTTCTTCTTTATGATGCACTTGTAAAGGGCATTATTTTCTTAATCTCTGATGGTTCTTTATTAGTGAATACAAGCAAACTACTTTTATAAGTTGGTTTGGTATCTTACAAGTTTACTGAATTCATTTTTAGTTCTAACAGGACTTTGGTGAAGTAGGGTGGGAAAATGGAATTCTAAAATTTCACTGTTTTACCCCAGGTCTTCCCAACATCCAAGGCCAAGTGGCTGCAGGGTAACCTCCCACAGGCTTTCTAATGAGCCCTGGACCCCTGCAAGGTGCCATTTGTTTGAACTGGGTGGAAGGGCTTGGCCTCTCTTGACAGGATGTTATGTCTGCTGTGCTTTTCTTATGGTTATTTTGCAAACTAATTTACTTTCCAGCAATTTAAAACCTACAGAAAACTTGTAGTGTCAGTACAGATTCACTTTATACTGAATTTCCTAGCATCTCACTTTGCCACAGTTTCCACTTCACACGAAATTTCTGTGGTGTCTACCCCAAACAGGGACACGCTTCCAGGGAAACAACATCTGACTGCAAATGAGGGAAGTATTAGGGTCTCCACATGATAATCCAATGCACAGAACCACCACAGCTGTCACCATCCGCTCCAGCTTAGTGCACATGTCTTACTATCCTGATGCAGTTTCCTTTTTCTGGAACTGTTCCCGAGACTTTACCTCAGTTGGTTTCTCTGGGACCTTGAATAAGCAGGATCACATAATATTTGTCCTTCTTGGAGGGGTGCATTTCCATGAGCATAATGGCTTTGTGGGTCCATCTGTGCAGCAGGTTCTAGGACTCCTTGTTTACTCCACTGTGTAGACACCACATTGCTTTCATCTGTCTGTGGTCACCCGGGTCGTCTCCCCATTTTGGCTGTTGTTACTCATGCAGCTTTAAACAGAGGTGTGAAATATCTACGTCCCTGCTTTCCTGTCATTTGCGCAAATGCCTTGAAATGGAATTGCTAATTATATGTTAACTATGCTCGAGTTTTGGGGGACACTCTTCACACACAGTGTTTTCAAATCAGCTTTGGACCATTCTTCTTTATTTCTATATTTGGCAGAATAATGTAGTTTATGGATCAACCCTGTTTTGTTCATCTGTTCATCCCTTGATGGGCATTTGAGTTGTTTCTACCTTTTTACTGTGGTGAGCAGTGATGCTAAGAACTCTTGGGCCAGTTTCTGTTTGAACAGCATTTTCATTTCTCTGTGGTATTTATCTAGGATCGGTTCTTTATCCACAATTAGGTAACTGTATTATATATTATGAGGAAATGCCAAGCTGTTGTATACAAGATGCATGTTTTATATTTCCACAAGCCAAGGTTAGGGGCTCTAATTCCTATGCATCCTTGGTAACATGTGATTTTGAATTTCCCTGAGTATGGCCAATGCAATGTGCTTGCATTGGGTGGGGGTCTCTGTTGTCTAATTTGCATTTCCATAGCAACTGATGCTGTGTGAGACCTCTTCATGTGCTTGTTGAACATTTGTATGTCTTACTTGGAATCTTAATCCACTTTAAACATTTGTCTTCTCTTGTTGCCTTGTACTAGTTTGTGGTGTTTCCTGGGTTACAGGCTCTTTTTGGATGTACAACGTGGAGATGTTTCCTTTCATTATGTGACTGTTTTTTCACTTTCTGGTTGGTGACTTTTAACGCAGAAATGTATTTAATTTTATGCTCTCTTCTGTTGCTTGTCCTTTGGTGTCAGATCTGAGAAATCATGGCTAAATCCAAGGTCATGAACGTTTATCCTCATGTTTTCTTCTAGACTCTGTTGTTTTTTAAATATTATGTAAGCCCTTTGTCTTTTCTGAGTTAATTTTTGTATGTGATATGTGTTAAGGGTTCAGTTTCATTCATCTGCATATGGACAGCTATTTGCCCAGCACCGTTAGCAAGGAAGACAATTCTTTCCCTAATTTAATTTTGTCCACCCTTGTCAGAAAGCAAGTGACTGTATATGGTTTGGGTCACTTCTGGGCTTTCCACTCACTTCTGTTGATCCGTGCATACAGTTGACCCTTGAACAAAATGGGGGGTTGTATAGCTGACATCCCACAGAGTCAGAATACACATAAAACACCTCTCTCCCCCCAAACTTACGTATTATCCTAATCTCATTGCTTATTTTTACTGGAAGACTTACCAATAATATAAACAGTTAACACATACTTTGTACATTACACATGTTTTGTGCTGTATTATAACTGTAAGGTAAGCTAGAAAAATCAAGTGTTTTTAATTGTCTTAAGTCTTATGTGAGAGGTACCCTCCCTATACCAAGAGGAAAGGAAAATCCTTTTCTTTAAAGACAAAGGGACAGAAAGAGGTATCTTAATGAGCAGGCCTTGATAAGTTCCCCTATTTACGACACTATCTCATACTCCTGAACCTGTCATATTTCTCCACAAATGTCCACTCCTTATCAAACCCAGCACAAATTGCTCAGGGCCAACTGCTTCTCTGGGTCTTCACTTCCTTGTGAAGTCTCCCATATCACATAAAACCTATTAATAAATGGGTGTGCTTTTCTCTGGTTAATCTTTGTCAGTTTCATTTTCAGACCCAGCAACCCTAAGAGGGTCAAGAACAGCTCCCCCAGCCCTTGCAGTGTTCCCAGTTGATACTAAGCACAGCACTCTACAGTGGGCATTATTCTATCTCTCAGATGAGTAAATTGAAGCTCCAAGCATTTAGATGACTGGCCTAAGATAGGGCTGCCAGTCTTGGGGTAAAAACACGGGATATAGTTCAGATGATAGCAAGAATTATGTTAATATAAGTATGTCCAGAAAATTATTTGTTCTGTGAAATTCAAATTTAACTTGTGTTTCTATGGCAACTTTAGACAAAAGTCCCTGTTCTTTTGTAAGATAGGCTTTTTCTCTGAGCCCAGGGCTCTTTCTACCACTACAAGGGAGTGGCCTACACTCCCTACCCAGACCTGCGAATGGACAGTCATAGAAACTGCCTCGGTCAGACCCTCAAATAGCTGTGGAAGCTAATACTTGTCACTACACCCATATAGACTTTTAGTTTTAATCTAATCCATACACGTTGGGGTAAAACATTATAACATTTTAAAGAAGTAAACAGTTTTTGTTGTAAATCCTCCTTATCCAAGGATAGCAGAAGCAGAACTTCCTGACTCTCTTCCTGGGATGTGCCACTGTGAACACAGAAATACAACAGAAAACATATTCTGGTCTTTGCCTCATTCCTGATCCTGGGCTCCTAAATCCTTGGGAATCTCCTGGGTAAGAGATTCTTTTATACTAAGTAGGTGGTTCTGGGTGGGTTCTGCTCAGGTGTCTGACAGGCAGAAAGCCCATGCCATGATTAGAAAGTTGGAATTTTCAGCCTCAACCCTCCATTCTCCAGAGAAAGGGGAGGAGAAAAAAATGGAGTTAATAATACATCATACAAGTGTCTCAAAATATGGATTTTGGAGAGCTTCCAGGTTGGCAAACACATCCATGTCGTGTACTGGGAGGGTGATGTGTTCCAACCCCACAGGGAAGAATGAAGCCTTCTCCTAGCCCAAGGCCGAAGCCTTCATAATTACAAAGAAGCTGTTAGAAACCATTTCTCATTTGGGGTACACCTGTGAGCACCATTGATCAAGGCACCAGCTTCACTGGGCAAATCACTGTACATTTCACTGTACAAATTGTAGTGAAATGTAATGGATGTACCCCAATTTGCCAAAGCATTCATCTGCTGAAACACATCCTGATTTCTTTAAGTTTTTAGCCTTTATGAATAGAGCTATTATGTAAAACTGCATGGTGGCTTTTGTTGGGACATAGTTTTTCAAAGCAGTTGTATAAATACTGGTGATGCAATTCTTGAATGTCATGGTGAGACCTTTTTTAATTGTAAAATATTTTTAATGGCTCATTTTTTGTTTTATGTATCTTTGTATATCTTGAGTACAAATCCTTTATCAAAAATGTATTTTGCAAATATTATCTTTTAGTTTGTGTCTTGTGTTTGGGTTCTCTGAGCAAGGTCTTTTAGAGTATAAATTATAACTCTATAAAGCACATGTGATTATTTTTCTTTTGTGGAAAGGCCTTTGGTGTTGGGTTCAGCAAGGTTAGTAGATTTTCTTGCTTTACCTACAAATTTTATAATTTTGCATCTAAAATTTGACTATGAAAATTTTTTTATGTGTGTACCACTAAAAATTTTTTAAAATTAAAGTATTATTGACATACACTCTTATGAAAGTTTCACATGAAATATCACTGCGGTCACTACATCCACCCATATTATCAAGTCCCCTCCATGCCTCATTGCAGTCACTGTCCATCAGTGTAGTAAGATGCCGCAGAGCCACTACTTGTCTTCTCTGTTCTACACTGTCTTCTCTGTGGTCCCCCACACCATGTGTGCCAATCATAATACCCCTCAATCCCCTTCTCCCTCCATTCTCACCTGCCCTCCCACACCCCTCCCCTTTGGTAACTGCTAGTCCTTTCTTGGAGTCTGTGAGTCCACTGCTCTTTTGGTCCTTCATTTTTACTTTGCCTTTATTTTCCAGAAATGAGGGAAATCATTTGGCATTTGTCTTTCTCCACCTTGCTTATTTCACTGAGCATAATATCTTCCAGCTCCAACTATGTTGTTGCCTATGGTAGGATATGTTTTTTCTTATGACTAAGAAGTATTCCATTGTGTTTATGTACCACACCTTCTTTATTCATTGATCTCCTGATGGACACTTAGGTTGCTTCCATATCTTGGCTCTTGGAAAAAGTGCTGCAACAAATATAGTGGTGCATATGTCTTTTGGAATCTGAGAAACTATATTCTTTGGGTAAATTCCTAAGAGTGGAATTACCGGGTCAAATGGTATTTCTATTTTTAGTTTTCTAAGGAACATGCCTATGGGGAATTTCGAGTTAATTTTGGTGTAACTTGTAAAGCCTTTGCCTACTTCATTTCATTCATTTCACACTTAAAGTGGAGAAGACACAAGAAATTTGTGCCCATTGTGGCATGAATTTCCAAAGATTTGTGGTTCATCAGTTTAGCCACAAGGGGGCACCACCTTCACTGAGTTGTAAGCACGCATCCTGCAATGCTCACCGTGACCCGCAAGCGGCGCCTCGGCCCTCTTTGTGGATCAGGAGGGCTCATGCGCGGTCAGGACGCAGGCCTTTTCTCCCGGCTCTGACCGGTGCCGGTATTGCTCCGGATCCCCTGCAGCTCCGTGACACCGCGGGCCGCGTCCACAGGGGCACCTCGGTTTCCTGAGGAGCTGCAGTACGGAAAGGTAAGGAGAAGCTTTCCGTGCATATCCTACTGAGCGCTCCTCTTCAGGGGCCGGGAGAGGAAGGCCTGCGATGGTTAACTGAGTATTTGTGGAGTCTGGGCCACGACGGGTGCAGCTGAGTTCAGGGTGTGGCGGACGGCACTCAGGGAGAGTTCGGGCCCGTGCTGAGACAGGGCTGGGGCGGGTATTTGGTGTCCAGCGCTTCCCCGGCAGCCTGTGTCTCCACGCTGCGTGCCTCGGGCCCCTTGCAGTGGGTGGATTGTCCACACCTGCGGGACACCTTCCAGGCTGCAGGCATCCTTCCTAACAAGGCTCTGAAATGAGAATGGGGGCGGAGGGGAGATGGCTGCTTAAGCGGCTCGCTTACCTGTGCTTCAGCCTTTGCTGAGCGCCCAGCACACAGGGTGGTTTCTTGCGAAGGGTCCCCGAGGTGGGGTCCACCTGGGAGGCCCCCCTGGGCACAGCATGGTGCTGAACCAGCCTGGCTCCTTGAGGGTGGCCAACACCCACTGCCTGCGACCGGGGCCAAGTGAGCCGGTTCTTCATGCCGAGCAGGTTGGGGGATGAAGGGCACTTGGTGTTCTGTTTAGACTCCCGCTTCTGCTTGGGCGAAACATGGGGTCTCCATTGCTACAGGTCCACAGTGTAGTGGGAGGTCACGGCACGATGCCCGGGCTCTGCTTTCTCATGTCGGCTGTGGGGATGGGGTCCTGTGTGGTTCTATCCAGCCTGTTGGGTGTTTGCTTCTTTGTGAAGTGTGGTGGAATTTCGATGGGGGGGTCCCACGGAGTCTGAAGGTTCCTGTTGGTCGACAGGACTTGTAATAACCTAACCCACCCCCGCCCCATCCTGGTCTGCAGTGTCCACAGTGTTTAGGCCTCAAGCTTCAAGCCTCCCGCCTCATTGGTTAGGCTTCTCCTTAGGTACTTCATTCTTTACGATGCAGTTGTAAAGGGCATTGTTTTCTTAATGTCTCTTCCTGACCGTTGGTTATTGGTGAACAGAAGTAAACAACTTCTGTATGTTGATTTTGTATCCTGCTAGATTATTGATTTTATTTTTAGCTGTAACAGGTTTTTGGTGGAGCAGTGTGGAAACTGGAATTTAAAAATCCCAGTGTTCCACTCCAGGTCGTCCCAACACCCAAGCCCAGTGTCTGCAAGGGAATTTTACCACGTGCCTTGTAGTGACTCCCGCAGGCTAAGTAGTGGTCCACTTCGGGTGAACTGAATGGGAAGGGCTTGGCCTCTGTGACAGGGTGTGATGTCTGCTCTGCTTTTCTGGTGCAGGACCGACGTGGTTGGTCTGCAAAGTAATTTACTTTCCAGCAATTTCAAGCACAAAGAAAACTTACAGTGTCAGTACAAACACTCTTTACACTAAATGTCTCATGGTCCCACTTTACCACACCTGCCACTTCACACAAAATTCTCTTGGCCTCTACCCTAAATAGGGACAAGTTTAAAGGGAGCCACCACCTGACCCTAAATGAGGAAAGTATTACGGTCTCCACATGATAATCCAGTGCACAGACCCAGCACAGCTGTTTCCATCTACCCCAGCTGTGTGCAAATGTCTTTCTATTCTGATCACATTTCCTTTTTCTGGAACTCTTCCAGGGACATTAGCTCAGATGGGCTCCACCAGATCTCATGTAAGTGGGATCACATAGTATTCATCCTTCTGTGACTGGCGCATTTCACTGAGAAAATTGGCTTTAGGATTCATCCATGCAGCAGGTGCCAGGATGCTCTTGTTCACTCCACTGTGTGGAGAGGACACTTTGTTCATCTATTTGTCTGTGGACACGTGGGTCTTCTCCACCTTTTAACCATTGTGAGTCATGCAGATGTGAGCATATGTGTCCAAATATCTAAGTCCCTGCTTTTGGCAGATGCCCTGAAATGGAATTGCTGCTCATATATTAACTGTATCTTCAAGTTTCTGGGGACACCTTCCCCACTCTCCACATAGTTTTCCAGGAGGCTGTGGACCATTTTCCTTACTCTATATGGCAGAAAAATACAGTTTATGGATCAACCCGTTTTTATCCATCCATTCACCCCTTGATGGGCATTTGAGTTGTTTCTGACTTTTTGCTGTGCTGATCAATGCTGCCAAGAACTCGTGGGCCAGTTTCTGTTTGAACATCATAGTCATTTCTTTGAAGTATTATCTAGGAGTGGATGTAGAACCACAATTAAGTAATTGTATTTTATCTTTATGAGGAAACACCAAGGTGTTGTACACAGGCTGCACGTTTTACATTTCCACAAGCAAAGGTTAGGGGCTCCAGTTCTTCTGCATCCTTTGCAATGTGTGATTTTCAGTTTTCCTGAATATAGCCATTCCCATGTGTGTGCAGGGAATTCTATGGGACACCTTTCCATGTGCTTGTTGGAGCATTTGTATGTCTTGGAGTCTCTCATCCATTTAAAAAGTTGGGATGTTGCCTTGTTGCACTGTACAACTTCATGGTGTATTCTGGATAACAGGCTCTTGTCAGATGTACAGTGTGCAGATATTTTCCTCTATTCCGTGACATTTTCACTTCTTGGTTGGAATCTTTTGAAGCAGAAAAGATTTTAATTTGGAGGAAATTAATTTATTCTTTCTCTTGTTGCTTGTACTTTGGTTTCAGATCTGAGAAACCATAGCTAAATCCAAGGTCATGAAGACTTATCCCCATGTTTTACCTATTACATGTAAGCCGTTATGTATTTTGAGTTAATTTTTGTAAGTGATATAAGTTAGGATTCATTTTCATTCTTCTGCATGTAGACAGGAGGTTGCCAAGCACCATTTACTGGAAAGACACTTTCTCTCCATAAGTTAATGTTGTCCACCCTTGTCAGAAATCAACTGGATATTTCCATTCGGGTATGTTGATCTTTATATACAGTCGTCCCTTGAACAACATGGGGGCTAGTGGTGCTGACTCCCCCACAGAATCACAATCTACATAAAACATGTGACTCTGCCAAACCTTTGTTATCCTAAAACTGATTGCCTATTTTGACTGGAAGCCTTACCAATAATATAAACACTCGATTAACAATATTTTGTACATTATACCTACTATGTGCTATATTCTTACAGTAAAGTAAGCTAGAGAAAAGGTAACGTTTCAAATTGTTGACTTAACATTTTCCCAACATATTTGCGGGGAAAAATCAGTTTAAGTGGACCTGTGGAGTTCACATGAGTACTGTCCAAGGGTCAGCTGTGTATCTTTATGACAGTGTCACAGTGTTTCATTTACTGCTCACTTTGTACTAAGATTAGATTTTGGGAAGTCTGTGATTCCAGCTTTGATTTTCTTTTTCAAGATTCTGCTCAAGGGCTCATTGTGGTCCCTTGCAATTTAATATGTGACAGGATCAGCAGGAGCAATTCTTCCTAAAAAGCTTTGGGAATTTTCATACGAACCACATTGAGTCTGTAGGGTGCATTTGTGCCATTGCCATCTTAGAGATATTAAGTCTGCCATCACCACAGCAGGACCTTACATTTATTTTGCTTTTCTTTATTTTTCCTATTATCAATGTTTTATAATTTTAAATGCATAATACTTGCACTTAAATTAAGTCTGCTCCCATGTATATTATTAATGTTGACATTATTTAGTAGAGAATTTAAAAATTCCTTTTTTGATTATTCATTGCTAATGTATACAAGGAAAACATGTTTGTGTAATGTTCTTCTTTCTTGTAACTTCCCTTAGTTAATTTAGAACCTTACATTTGGAATTTAAGGGTTCAGAGCGTGGGGATTTAAGAATTTAGATATTTAGGATTAAAATAATACTGCCTAATATTTAATAAATGGAGGATTGGAACACAGTGAAGAGTAGGGTTTGTCATAGGGGTTTTGTTTGAAATAAGACAATAGGAAGAGAATTGGTTAGAACTATGGATAGAGTACATGAACGGGTTAGGGTATGGGAATGGGTTAGTGTTAGGGTTAGGGTAATGTGATGGAGTGAGGCTATCAAATACAGCTAGGAGGCTTCAAACAAAATCCAGCCCTTTTCGACAACTTCCTCAGACTTTGCAGGCATGAAAGTGGTCTCAGGCTGCCTGGTAGTTCTGCTGGGTTCAGAACCCTAGGTGGGAAATCTTTCTGGCCACCCAGATTTATTATCATCTGCTCTCCAGTGCTGCAGTGGACAAGTCTGAGGTCGTTTTCCTTGATATTTTGCATGTTTTTGTCATTTTCTTCTGTGCTAGTTTTTTAGGTATCTTACTCATGTTTTTCCGAGAAATTGTTGGTGAATTAACCACAATGTAAACTATTTTTCCTTCATTGAGTTGAGTGCTCAGTGGGTCCTTATAACCTAAGAATTATGTTTTTGAGTTATTTAATATGTTCTTATAGTATTTCCTTTGAAGATTTTCTCCTTTTTCCCTTTTTTTGACTGCATATTAATTTTGGTATAAAACTTTTTAACATTGATTTTCTAGTGTTCTTACCTTTTTTTTTGTATTGTCACCTTCTCTAAATTTTTGTTCTCCTTTCCGTGAGATTTCTTTAACCTCTGAATCCTTCCCTTTATTTTTTTGTTTCTTTTCCATTCTTCCTGATTTTTTTCTTTTTAATAATAGGGTCTTATGTGATGAATGCAGCATCTTAGCTCAATGGAGATATTAAATATGATTTCTTTGAAGTTTTCTTCTTTTACCAGTATTGTCTGTTTCCACTATTATACTTTTTTTCACGTTATTTTGGTCTTTTCTCCTAATTACTGTGGGCTTACTCAGATGTCTGGTGATCCTTCTCTTTCGCTTATTTAAGAGGTGAGGCACTGGAGATCTATCAAGAAATGGAGTGTGCCCATTTGTGGCACGTGTGCCTATATGTCTGTGGGCTTGTTTTCTGCCAGACTTTGTAGGGTGACTGGGTCCCCAGGTGGCATTCTCATTGCAGATACTAATAGTTTATCTGTAAGTCTTTTCAGTAGATGGGTTAATTTTCCCATAGGATGGCCCCTTGATCTCTTGTTTTGGGAATATCAGTCCAGATACTGGAGTTCTTGACCTGTGTGGATAGAGTTCCTGTAGGCCTGGAGGATCTCGTGCTCTGACATGCACATGTGTACTTTCTAACCTGGTTTTCACCCCTATTTTCTTCACTGCCGGTGTTACGACATTGTTGCTCTACAAAAAAGGGGAAAGTGGAGTAGACTTGGAGTCTTACTGCTCCTTTCACAGGCTTTCAAATGGTCTCCTGTTTCTGCCTTTGCCCACAAGCCACCTTCACAGGTGGTCCTGCAGCCTGTTTATGTTGATGCTGCCTCCTCAGACACTGAGGTTTGGCCATCCTCTGTGTCTCACATTCATCACCATTTCAACATACATTTTGCATATGTTGTTGTGTATCTAGATGTCTCCTACATTTGCTTTAAAAAATGGATTTCAGTTTTTTCTAAAGGCTTGTTCTGTTGACTTTTCAAGAAAATAAAGTTGGTAGAGACATCTCTGCTCTATCATCATAAAAGTAGAAGCCCTTTGAACAGAGGAATTTCAAAGGATTTTGAGTAGAGAAATGTATTGAATGAAAAGAGAATGTAATGTTATGAAAGTCCTCTGTCCTTACTTTCACCTCTTTGTGACTTTCTAAATCTCTGTGCATCTTTGCCCTACAGTATCTGTGGGAGTTTGTTCAGATAGACTGGAAGCTGGTTAGAGGCTTTCATAATGACCAAACTGTGCCAGATAAATGGCATATTTTCTGCTTGGGTATTGTTAGCCCCATAATGCTGGGGTGTACACTCTGTCCTTACTCTGTTCTGGCATGAGTTTGGAAGACAGTGTCTGCTCTGATCAAGGTCAAGCAGGTTTGACAGATAAAAGCAAAAGGCTTAGAGGGCAACTAACCATGGCCTCATTCATTCCACCTGCTTTTGTGCAGCTTGCTTAAACCATGATGGTCTATGACTAGTCTTATCTGGTGATAATGTGTGGAAACCTACCGCATCGCAAGTGGCAGGATCCAGTCAGCATGAAGATTCTGTTTCCTGGAACTCGCTGGAAACTTACTTATTTTAAACGGAATGAGCTAGACCTGCAGTCCTAAATGGCTACTAAGCTCCTTGGTATCCACTGTGGAAAATTGCCTTCTCTCTGTCCTCAGCATTTGAATATGCTGTCTATTGTGAGGAATTCTCCACTGAAAAGAAGCTCCCTTTTATGCCCACTCGGTTCTTCCCACCCCAGAATCTGAACACTGAGGGAACAGCACAGAAACACAGGACCAGTTGGAGGTGGTAGTAAGTGCACAGGGGTGATGGGCTGATCCTGGGTTAAGGCAAGGTGTGTTCTTGGGTACAGTCATGGAAATTCCTTCTAAGTAAACTGGTCCTCTGCCTTTAGTGTGAATTCTGTGACCTCCTACTGGACCGCCACGGTTTCCTTTCCCTTTTAAGTTGCCAGTGTTCATTTCTGTTGTTTGTAGTTAAGAACCGGATTTGCACAGACTGGTTGATCTTGCGATTTCCCTCTGGTGACCCACCTTGAGCTAGATTTCTCTCTTGAAATGGTGTCCCAACACCTAGTCTTTTCTGAGGAGCTTTAGTGTCTGATTCGGACTTTAGAAAGCCCAAGTCCTCATGTTCAAGGTTTTTAAACTTTGTTTTATCTCTGTGGAACTCGTATGTGTGGAATGCACCAGAAATGAAAACACACACATCTACTACACAAAAGGAGAATATTTGCTCCCCTTTCTTTCCTTGTCATACCTTTTCAGGGAAGAAATGATGTGGGTTTCATTAAATGTTTTTTTAATTTTGTTTTTCATTAAAAATTTTTCTTGTGGTAAAAAAATATTACAGAATTTACTATCTTAACTGCTTTTAATTGTACATTTTAGTAATGTTAAGTTTATTCACATTGTAAAACACAGTTCCAGAATTTTTTCACGTAAGTCTTGTTTGATTATAAAGAAAGGAAGGCTCAGTTGAGAGAAAGAAGACTGTTTTTATAGAAGAATAATCTTTTGGCCATTTTCCATGAAGCAACTTAAAAGATTATTTATCTTTTAAAACTTTTGAATTTTTGTAATTTTAGATGATACTTGTGGAGTATTAAGTGTGTACCCAAGCATTGGTTATATTGGTAGCCCAATAAGTTTATATAAAAGTTTCCTTGTGTAAGTAATGATTTGGGGCCAAGTGTGACAACATTTCCCCATTTTACTTTGTTAATTGGAGCCTGAAGTAGACTGGAGATGGTTGCAGCTGGTCTTGAGGAGGAGCAGAAAGGCTCATTACCCAGCAGTGGTTCATTGTGGCATCTCTTCTCCTTTTCTTTTCCATGAATGGAGACAAGATGTATTAGCATCTTGTTAACACTGGTGGAGGCTCAGAATTGCACCACAAAATCTCCTACGTTTTATGAAGCTGTGTTATTCCCAAGTGAAGTGTTTGTGTAAGACTTTTGGGATTATCATTGTGAGGGATATATTTAGTGTATTTGGGTTTGTCTTTTGAAGCATGAGGGACCAACTCTCTTAATTAGCAGATTTTCAAATCCCTGATTCACACATATATTATTCAATAGAGTTATTCATATGTATGTGTGGCACACACACATACCCACACATAAATATATGAAATGCTGTTTAGATAACGGTCTCACAGGAAGTTGTTAGAAAGGGTTATTTAAAGTTTTCAAACTGAACTGGTTACTCAGTGGTCTTTTTGTCATTATTTCTTTTTCCCAGCCCTAAAATGAATATGAAAGCAGTGAATATTAGAAAAATGAGAATGATAAAGAAGAGTGGGTGTAATCAGTTTTATCTTTCAAGGAAGTCAGCAAACATTTGGTCTTTGTGTTTTTTTAAATATTAAAATATTACTGATATACTCTCTTATGAAGGTTTCACCTGAAAAACAGTGTGTTTACTACAATCACCCATATTATTGAGTCCCCCCAAACATCTTTTTTTTTGGATCATTCTGTATTTACCATTTTGTGCCCTCCTTTGTTGTCTAATAAAAATAGTTTCCAAATACAGGTAACTTAATTTTAGATACATGTCATTCCTTTAAAGGATTTTTTTTGTTAATGTAATCATTTATCTGCTATAGGCTATTTTGTTTGTTTAGCCATATTAGTTTGCAACTGGCAAGCTATTCCAAAGAGTTTGTTAAATTGAATGTTATTTTAGAAAGTACATTTTCATATTAGGCTATTTCACTGTTTGTTTTAGTAATCTGTCAAAAAAAAATACTTTGGGGCATACTGTTGTCAGGCTATGATGGGTTATGTTGGTGGCCCCGGATGAGTTCAAGGTCAAGAAATAGTCACTTGGTGAAATGGAAACTAGGAGAAGTTAAAATGATTATTTTCTGTGTTGCCGGCAAAACCATAATTGTTTTTCTCAGGGCCTAGGACTTCCCAAAGTCACAGAATAAAGATAGCTCTCTGCCCAGAGCATCCATTTGACTTGAGGATTTTCAATACATTGTGAAACATAACAAGTTTTAGTAGCAAGACAAACACTGATATATTGTGAGGCAGGATGCCTTGACTGATTTCCCTGAATTTTTAAGATTAAAATGCCATATTCAATTTAAGAAATTTAAGATTTAAGAAATTTTACATTAGCAAGGAATACTTCAAATTATATCCTCAAATCCCCTATAACATGAGTTGGGATATTTGGTGAATACTTTAGACATTGTGTGCCACATAGTTCTCTCCTGCATATTCTGTTTGGTTGTTTTGTTTTGGTTTCTAACCTTTAGAAATGACAACAGCACACTTGCTCACAGGCTCCTCCATTGCTGACCCCTGCTGTAGACAGTCCATTCACATTTCCTGCTACCTCCTGGGGCTCCTCAGTGATCACACTTGAGAAACACAGGCTTGGCTGTTCCCAAACTATCCTTCATGAAAATTAAGCATATATTTAGGCAGAATTGAAAAGAATGTAGTGATGGACAGAAATTTTGACCTATGTTGAAGCCCAACTGGGTGCAGCAGTTATGTGCTAATAGAACTCTTCAGAGACAAAAAGGGAAGCTAAAGTTCCAAATTTCATTGTTGTTCACAGGAGATTTTGCTCTGTCTTTAAAATGTAGACATTATTAATATAGGGTTAATGGCTACATCTACAGAGTGAAGCCCTGCAAGTAGCCCCACCCCATTTGCCTCACCTCATTACCCAGTTGGTTGCCAAATCCTGTCTTTTCACCTCCTGAATAAGTCGGTACTGTTTCTGTCCCAAAATCCAATTTGAGCAGGCCTTGTTGTTGATCTTCCTCTAATTGACCAGGACTCTCATTATTTCCCTCTCCCCCGTGCCCAGAAAACCTTATTACTCTTAGGACATTTATTATCTTGGTGTGTTTTTTTTCGTGTATTTGCCTTCAGCTAGGCTCTGAGTGCCTTGTGCTTGTCCTCAGCTGGCTCTGTGGTGTCTTTACTCTAGGGTCTGTCACCTGTTGTGATGCTAGGAACACAGAATGTACTCAACAAAAATTGTTATGTGAAGGGGCAATAGCTACAGGTGTTTTCAGCTGAGTGTGTGTAACCAGTTCTTTTGGGTCTCACCTCATCCAGCATTTGCACACTTGTTCTAATAGCAGTCAGAGCCAAGTGTCTCCAAAGCAATCTTACTGAACCTTCTGGTTTTTATGATGAAACCTGTTTGTGAAATTGCCTCAATTAGAAGCTCGCATATCCTGCAGTTAATATTTTCTTAGGAAATTTGATCTGAATTTAAAAATCAGTATTATTCTGTCTAAAACATCACTTACCTAATCAAGGAGGTCTTCACTTCTCTTACCTTCTGTCCGAATGTTTAGTCTTCCATTTTCACTTTACTTTGTTGTCTGCCACAGTGTTCTACAGTGATGAGGCCCTGGGGCATGTCTTTCTTAAAAACAATGCCTTGTGCTGTGAGTATTGAAAGGCCACCCCTGTTGTGCTTCCAGCCATTTATCTTATGTAATCCAAACTGGTGATTTTCTTTCCATTGAAAGTTTTCTCTCATTCTTAGCTTTATGCAGCAAGTTAATGAAAAGGAAACAGAACGCTTAAGATTCTAGGGCAATGTTAATGCCAATGTTCAGACAGTAAAGCCTGTTTACAGGAGTGTCAAAGGTTATGAGTAAGTTTTCCTCTGCCCCTATTTTCATGTGACCTCTCCCAAGTCCCCAAGATGTATCTTTTTATGAGTTTCTGCTTGCAGTTTTATGATCACCCTGTCCCTCATACTAGTGTCTATAATCCTTGATTTTAAATTAGGACAGTATTTACTTCTTTCTTAAATAAATATAACAAATTTGCATTCTTAGAACTTCTCTCATCTCACCCATTTGATTTATACATGGAAAATTGTTAGTTTTTAATTCTCACTCTCTTCTGTAACTAATAACTATTTTAAAGTAAAAATACAATACATGTTATATTTGTATTGTTTTAGACATGTAAATACTGTTCTCTACAGAGCTGTTCAGTTGTGTGAGCAGTGAGAGGAGGGCAAATAATCCTATTTTACTAAATTACTGTGTTTTAAGAAGGACGTAAATGTCAATAGCCAAGAGATTATCTTTCTTAATTAATTTTGTTCTTTCCACTTACTCCTCTGATATTTCTTAAAATTTTATTACTGTTTTCCTTTCCTGTTGAGCAGAAGAAAGCTTTTTCCAGGCAATTTCGGTTGGTGCTTGTAGACACACCTGCTTGCTCTTCCTTCTTCTACCAGTAGGGTTTTAATTGGGAATTTAAAATCCTCAGCAGCATATTCTTTTTTTTTGTATTTCGCATAAAAATTGCTGAATGAAGCTGTTTCAGACAACTGCATTGCACATATCCTACCAGGATTAGAACTGCCAACTATGTTTTCCTTCTATACTCAGATTCCCTAAAATGGAATATAGCATTAATGATCCTTATCCACTAAATGAGGAAACTGCCCAGGGGCTACCCTCAGGCTTAAAAGACATTATTAGAAGGAGCCTTTGGTCATTATCCACAGCTGCAGCAACTCATAGTCTTAGAAAGAATGTCTTTAAAAAATTCTGTGGGAAACAAGATTTGCTGTGGCTCACTGAGAACCTGTCGCTGAGACTGTTCATTCGGGCCTCATGCTCTTCTTGCTCCTTGTACTGTTCTGTCAGTGAAGTGTCACGAGAGAGCATGGGTTGTGGGACAGCCTTCCAGTGTGTCTGCTGTGGGCCCTCCTCACTGCTCCTGGGGCACTGGTTGGATGGAGCACATCCCTGTCTCTGTCTGAGATGGTTTTTGTGCACATGACCATCCCATTGTAGAACCGGGAGTTCCATAGTGAGCTCTGAAGAAAGGCTCTTGTGGGCTCTGCCAGTTGTAGATTTTATCAGGAGCTTATGAATGTCTCTCACACTGGTTCTCACTGGAACACAAGCAAGTACAGGTGAAGTAAGCTTTTTTTCTTTTCCTTTTCAACAGCTGTTTAGCTTGCTTTATTCTTAAAATTTTAGTGTTTCAGTAAATGTGCCATTAGGAAAAGTGTCAGTTATGCTGATATCTATATAATTGAGAAATTTTCTTTTCATAGGCAGTTGGCACTACAAGCAAAGTGAATTTATCATCCCTTTTCCTAAATGAAATAAAAATGTATTGTCTTCTGAAATGGGGCAAATTTATCTTGAATACACTTTGTGTGTCTGTGCCTTCTCAAAAGACATATTATCTGATCATTGTTGTTATAGTTACAGAAGGTTGATTGTCCAGAATGTGCAATTTGCAGGTGTGCATTTACAAGCACTTCAGAGACAGTATCTTTGAAAATAAGAAATTCAGCAAGGCTATCTAGAGACTTAATAGTGAGTTTTTAAAGTATTGTATTTTTAACTTTCATAGTATGAACTCTAATATATATATTTAGAAATAGATGCCTGATAAGTGAAGTGAATATAAGAAAACAGATCTTCCTCTTTTATTGGGCAATGCCTCAGGACAAAATATAAGAATGTATATCTTAATAGGTTGTGATTTTTAAATTTCTATTTTAAACTATTTCACATCATACTGTATGTTATTATCTCTGAAAAGAGGTATTAACTATTAATAAATCATAGATTTTAGATTATCACTCCCCTACTCTGCTTAAATTTGACAAAAAAAAATTTAACCTCTTATTTCAGATTCATCAGTACACTCAAAAACTTTTGAATGTCAGAAAGTTTTTTTTTTACACAATTCTTTAAAACCTGTAGTTAATAGAGTAGAAATCGGATTTACACAAATTATGTTACTAGCATGAGGTTAATCTAAATCATGGCACATTGGAGAGGGTTGGAAGATGGCGTCGTGAGTAGAACAGTGGAAATCTCCTCCCAAAACCACAAATATCTATGAAAATATAACAAAGACAACCCCTCCTAGAATGAAGACAAGAGGACACAGGACAATATCAAGACCACATCCGCAGCAGAGAGAACGCAGCACCTCATGAATGGGGTAAGATACAAGCCACAGCGCGGTGGGAGCCAAGCGCCCATCCCCCCAACTCCCGGCAGGAGGAGAATAGGCAGAGCGGGAGGGAGATGGAGCACAGGACTACCGAACACACAGCCCCAGCCATCCGGGCCAGTGTGCAGGGCCCTGGATACTAGAAAAACAAGGCAGCAATAGTGAGCGGGCACCGGAGGCCGGGCCCCAGAGGACATAAGAAAAGTGAGCCAGATTTTGTTTTTTTCTGTTTTGTTTTGGCTAGCACTTTTTGGAAGTCTTAAAGAGATAGGGACCCCAATGCTAGGGAAAGAGGGCTGCAAGACCGGTGAGCAGATGCCTGAGGCTGGCACCGGAGAATAAAGAAAAACGAGTGGCCACTTTTATTTTTAATTTAATTTTTTTTTTGTGGTCGTTGTTTTGTTTCAGCGGGTGCTTTTTGGAAGTCTTAAAGGGGCAGGGCGGGACACTATATCCAGAGGTAAGAAATCTGGGGATCGCAGGGCAGTCTAACCCCTGGGCTCCAGGGAATAGGGAGGCACCTTACAGAGATAAATAGTCTCCATGCCGCTCCCTCTCCAATGCCACTTCACCACTTTGGAGCAGGGGCCCGAACCAGGCCAAGCCCACAGTCACAGTGGAGATAAACTCCATAGCAGCCAGGCAGGAAGCAGAAACCCTGTCTTCACGCAGCTGTCCAGCACAAGCCACTAGAGGTTGCTTTTCTCCCAGGAGAGGAAGGCCACAAACGAACAAGAAGGGAAGTTCTTCCAGCCGTCATTTGTTCCAGCTCTGAAAACTATTCCTATCACCATGAAAAGGCAGAGCTACAGGCAAAGATCACAGAGACAACACCAGAGAAGGAGACAGACCTAACCAGTCTTCCTGACAAAGAATTCAAAATGAGAATCATAAACACGCTGACAGAGATGCAGAGAAATACGCAAGAGAAATGGAATGAAGTCCGGAGGGAGATCACACATGCCAGAAAGGAGATTGCAGAAATTAAACAAACTCTGGAAGGGTTTATAAGCAGAATGGATAAGATGCAAGAGGGCATTGATGGAATTAAATCCAGAGAACAGGAGCGCATAGAAGCTGACAGAGAGAGAGATAAAAGGATCTCCAGGAATGAAACAATGTTAAGAAAATTGTGTGACCAATCTAAAAGGAACAATATCCGTACTATAGGGGTTCCAGAAGAAGAAGAGAGAGGAAAAGAGATGGAAAGTATCTTAGAAGAAATAACTGCTGAAAACTTCCCCAAACTGGGGGAGGAAAAAATCGAACAGACCACGGAAATACACAGAACCCCCAACAGAAAGGATCCAAGGAGGACAAAACCAAGACACATAATAATTGAAATGGCGAAGATCAAGGACAAAGGAAGAGTTTTAAGGCAGCTAGAGAAAAAAGGTCACCTATAAAAGAAAACCCATCAGGCTAACATCAGACTTCTTGACAGAAACCATACAGGCCATGAGAGAATGGCATGATATATTTAATACAATGAAACAGAAGGCCTTGCACCAACTATACTGTATCCAGCACAACTATCATTCAAATATGATGGTGGGATTAAACAATTCCCAGACAAACAAAAGCTGAGGGAATTTTCTTCCCACAAACCACCTCTACAGAACATCTTACAGGGACTGCTCTAGATGGGAGCACTCCTAGAAAGAGCACAGCACAAAACACCCAACATATGAAGAATCGAGGAGGAGGAATAAGAAGGGAGAGAAGAAAATAATCTCCAGATAGTGTATATAATAGCTCAATAAGTGAGCTTATTTAGGCAGTAAGATAATAAAGAAGCTAACCTTAAACCTTTGGTAACCACAAATCTAAAGCCTGCAATGGCAATAAGTACATATTTTTCAATAGTCACCCTAAATGTAAATGAACTTAATACACCAATCAAAAGACACAAAGTAACAGAATGGATAAAAAAACAAGACCCATGTATATGCTGCTTACAAGAAACTCACCTCAAACCCAAAGACATGCACAGGCTAAAAGTCAAGGGATGGGAAAACATATTTCAAGCAAACAACAGCGAGAGGAAAGCAGGGATTGCAGTACTAATATCAGACAAAATAGACTTCAAAACAAAGAAAGTAACAGACAAAGAAGGACACTACATAATGATAAAGGGCTCAGTCCAACAAGAGGATATAACCATTCTAAATATATATGCACCCAACACAGGAGCACCAGCATATGTGAAACAAATACTAACAGAACTAAAGGGGGAAATAGACTGCAATGCATTCATTCTAGGAGACTTCAACACACCACTCAACCCAAAGGATAGATCCACTGGGCAGAAAATAAGTAAGGACAGTGAAGCACTGAACAACACAGTAGAGCAGATGGACCTAATAGACATCTATAGAACTCTACATCCTAAAGCAACAGGATACACATTCTTCTCAAGTGCACATGGAACATTCTCCAGAATAGACCACATACTAGGACACAAAAAGAGCCTCAGAAAATTCCAAAGATTGAAATCCTACCAACCAACTTTACAGACAACAAAGGCATAAAACTAGAAATAAACTGTACAAAGAAAGTAAAGAGGCTCACAAACACATGGAGGCTAAACAACACGCTCCTAAATAATCAATGGATCAATGACGAAATCAAAATGGAGATCCAGCAATATATGGAAACAAATGACAACAACAACACTAAGCCCCAACTTCTGTGTGACGCAGCAAAAGCACTCTTAAGAGGAACGTATATAGCGATCCAGGCACACTAGAAGGAGCAAGAACAATCTCAAATGAATAGTCTAACATCACAATTATCAAAATTGGAAAAAGAAGAACAAATGAGGCCTAAATCAGCAGAAGGGGGACATAATAAAGATAAGCGAAGAAATAAGCAAAATTGAGAAGAGTAAAACAATAGCAAACATCAATGAAACCAAGAGGTGGTTATTTGACAAAAACAAAATAGATAAGCCACTAGCCAAAGTTGTTAAGGGAAAAAGAGAATCAACACAATCCAACAGAATCACAAATGAGAACGGAAAAATCATGACAGACTCCACAGATATACAAAGAATTATTAAATACTACTATGTAAATCTATATGCCAAAAAGCTGAAAAACCTAGAAGAAATGGACAACTTCCTAGAAATATACAACCTTCCAAGACTGACCAAGGAAGAAACACAAAAGTTAAACTAACCAATTACGAGCAAAGAAATTGAAACGGTAATCAAAAAACTACCAAAGAACAAAATACCCGGGCAGGATGGATTTATTTCAGAATTTTATCAGACACACAGAGAAGACATAATACCCATTCTCCTTAAAGTTTTCCAAAAAATAGAAGAGGAGGGAATACTCCCAAACTCATTCTATGAAGCCAAAATCACCCTAATACCAAAACCAGGCAAAGACCACACCAAAAAAGAAAATTACAAACCAATACCCTGATGAATGTATATGCAAAAATACTTAATAAAATATTAGCAAACCGAATACAAAAGTATTTCAAAAGGATCAAACTCCATGACCAAGTGGGATTCATCCCAGGGATGATAGGATGGTACAACATTCAAAAATCCATCAACATCATCCACCGCATCAACAAAAAGAAAGACAAAAACCACATGATCATCTCCATAGCTGAAAAAACATTCGACAAAATTCAGCATCCATTCAAGATAAAAACTCTCAGCAAAATGGGAATAGAGGGCAAGTTCCTCAACATAATAAAGGCCATATATCATAAATACACAGACAACATTATACTGAACAGCGAGAAGCTGAAAGCTTTTCCTCTGAGATCGGGAACTAGACAGGGATGCCCACTCTCCCCACTGCTGTTTAACATAGTACTGGAGGTCCTAGCCATGGCAATCAGACAAAACAAAGAAATACAAGGAATCCAGATTGGTAAAGAAGAAGTTAAACTGTCACCATTTGCAGATGACGTGATATTGTACATAGAAAACCCTAAAGACTCCACCCCAAAATTACTAGAACTGATATCGAAATACAGCAAGGTTGCAGGATAAAAATGAACACACAGAAATCTGTAGCTTTCCCATACACGAACAATGAACCAATAGAAAGGGATATCAGGAAAGCAATTCCATTCACAATTGCATAAAAAAGAATAAACTACCTAGGAATAAATCTATCCAAAGATGTGAATCACCTATATTCTGAACACTACAAGTCACTCTTAAGAGAAATTAAAAGGGACACTTACAAATGGAAACTCATCCCATGGTCGTGGATAGGAAGAATTAATATCGTCAAAATGGACATCCTGCCCAAAGCAATATACAGATTTGATGCAATCCCTATGAAATTCACAGCAACATTCTTCAATGAACTTGAACAAATAATTCAAAAATTCATATGGAACCACCAAAGACCCCAAATAGCCAAAGCAATCCTGAGAAAGAAGAATAAAGTATAGGGGATCTCACTCACCAATGTCAAGCTCTACTATAAAGCAATAGTAATCAACACAATTTGGTACTGGCACAAGAACAGAGCCACCGACCAGAGGAACAGACTAGAGATTCCAGACATTAACCCAAACATATATGGTCTATTAATATTTGATAAAGGAGTCATGGACACACAATGGCAAAATGACAGTCTCTTCAACAGATAATGCTGGCAAAACTGGACAGCTACATGTAGGAGAATGAAACTGGACCTTTGTCTAACCCCATATACAAAAGTAAATTCAAAATGGATCAAAAATCTGAATGTAAGCCATGAAACCATTAAACTCGTGGAAAAAAACATAGGCAAAAACCTCTTCGACATAAACTTGAGTGACTTCTTCTTGAACATATCTCCCCGGGCAAGGAAAACAACAGCAAAAATGAACAAGTGGGACTATATTAAGCTGAAAATCTTCTGCACAGAAAAAGACACCATCAATAGAACAAAAAGGAACCCTACAGTATGGGAGAATATATTTGTGAATGACAGATCAGATAAAGGCTTGATGTCGAAAATATATAAAGAGTTCACACGCCTCAACAAGCAAAAATCAAATAATCCAATTAAAAAATGGGCAGAGGAACTGAACAGACAGTTCTCTATAAAAGAAATACAGATGGCCAACAGAAACATGAAAAGATGCTCCACATCACTAATTATCAGAGCAAAGCAAATTAAAACTACAATGAGGCATCACCACACACCAGTAAGGATGGTTGCCATCCAAAAGACAAACAACAACAAATGTTGGCGAGGCTGTGGAGAAAGGGAACCCTCCTACACTGCTGGTGGGAAAGTAAACTAGTACAACCATTGTGGAAAGCAGTATGGAGGTTCATCAAAATGCTCAAAACAGACTTACCATTTGACCCAGGATTTCCATTCCTAGGAATTTACCCTAAGAACGCAGCAATCAAGTCTGAGAAAGACAGATGCACCCCTATGTGTATCACAGCACTATTTACAAAAGCCAAGAATTGAAAACAACTTAATGTCCATCGGTAGATGAATGGATAAAGAAGATGTGGTACATATACACAATGGAATACTACTCAGCCATAAGAGGGCAAATCCTACAATTTGCAGCAACATGATGGAGCTGGAGGGTATTATGCTCAGTTAAATAAGCCAAGCGGAGAAAGAGAAATACCAAATGGTTTCACTCATCTGTGGAGTATAAGAACAAAGGAAAAACTGAAGGAACAAAACAACAGCAGAATCACAGAACCCAAGAATGGACTAACAGGTATCAAAGGGAAAGGGACTGAGGAGGATGTGTGGGTAGGGAGGGATAAGGGTTGGGATGAAGAAGGTGGGTATTAAGATCAGCATGCATAGGGGGGTGGGAGAAAGGGGAGGGCTGTACAACACAGAGAAGACAAGTAGTGATTCTACAACATTTAGCTATGCTGATGGGCAGTGACTGGAAAGGGGTTTATAGCGGGGATCTGGTATAGGGGAGAGCGTAGTAAACATAATATTCTTCATGAAAGTGTAGATTAAAGATAACAAAAAAAAAGAAAAGGGGGATTATTCCATGACAGGATAAAACTAACTGTAAATCAACAATTAGTGCATGGTTTAAATATCCTTAACTTTGATCACTTAAAGTGTGTCAGATGATTGGCTATGGAGGTACACTTTTGCGATAATATACTTTTCTCTTAAAAAAAATAGCAGTTCCTGTTTGGTGACCTCCAATGTGTTCCACACAATGGTATAAAGGGCAGATCAAAGTGTGGGAAAAGGGTCTGTTTGTATTTATGCAGAGGATCAAAGCCTAATGTGTCTACCCAGTAAATGAACTAAGATACGATGTGAAGACGAACTTCCAACATCACTCTCTGGAAGAGTCATACAAGAAGATGATGATCAAAAAACCTCAACAAGGACCCAGGCGATGCTGCAGTTGTAGCTGCATTCATCCCACTGGTTCCCGGACTTTCCATTGTAATGAAGAAGGAGATATCTAAGCTGGCCTGTGCATACAGTAAAACAACAAATTTGACTGGATCTACACTGTTGGAACTAAACCAAGATTTAGGAGAAGTGCAAGTTGTAGCGCTCCAAAATCTTACAACTACAGACTATCTACTGTTAGAAGAACATATGGGATGTGAACAGTTCCCAGGAATGGGCTGTTTTAATTTGTCTGATTTATCTCAGACTGTTCAAGTACAGTTGGACAATATCCATCATATCATAAACAAATTTTCACAAATGCCTAGGGTGCCTAACTGGATTTCTTGGCTCACTGGAGATGGCTTGTAATTGTACATCTGCTTTGGTTATGTAACTGTACTCCTATTATGTTAATGGGTGCGTGCAATTTAATTAGTAGTTTAAAACCTATAATGCTTAAATTACTCTACAAGAAGATATGTCAAAGAAATAATCTCCCCATGTTTTCTTCCATCTGTTACCTCTACAGCTTTTCTTCTTCCTTCCTAATTACAAACCTTAAATAGAATTCATGTCTCATATCAAATTTAGCGAGTATCATAATTCCTCCAAGTGCTAAAGCTACCTCAAGACAAATGGTGGGCATAGAAGCCACAGGGCATAAATCTGCATAGAAGTAAAAAGCTAACCTTTTCAAACAATTATACTTCTCTCTCAATTCCCAACTTTACATCTCCCTGTATGGCCCCGGAAGAAGAATGGTTAGCCAGAGACGGGTAAGATTCCTCAAGGGAGGAACAACCTAAGACAGGCCCAGTCACAGGGGCCCCATCAGGTGAGAAACTGGGGATCAACAGAGGTGAGGCTTAAAACCTCTCCCGCCCTGTTTTGAGAGAAATATTCTGCATGCATGGATATTTTATTGCCCTTGTCTAGCTTGGATTATCACATAGTCTACAGTCACACACCCGATCATCTACATTTGCTCTCTTACAACACTTATCTAAGTTTTCTACCTTTATCTTACATCTACCTACCACTTCAGCATTTTATTTAAAATGATAATAATAATAATAATAATAAAGTGAGAAATGTGGGATCCACATATAAATCAAGTATAAAAATCAAACGAATATTCATATTTCACATGATTGTTTATGGCTCATAATGTGTGATCAAAACTGAAAGTTTCTGTGATGACTGCCCTTTGCACTGTTCACCGTGTAAGAACTTATTCACTATGTAAGAATTTGTTCACCATGTAAGAACTTGTTCATTATACTTTAGAAGATTGGAGACTGTTGAGAATTAGGCTTCGGGTTGATTGAGGATTGTGCATTGAGTCCCCTATACAGAGTTTTATAGTTGGTAACTACCATTTGATCAATAAATAAAATATATGCCCTCTCAAATATATATATTTATTACATCAGCAATTTCTCTGGAAACTGTTGATCTATAAAAAGTGGATCCTAGTATTTAACTTAGTTTTCTTGATTTCACTTGACCATTCAGAAACAGAAGCTCCATGGGGGTACCCACGGATTCAGCCTACCATTTTCCAGTGTCTGAGATGTTCATCCTGAGCCAGGGTGGAATTCCATGGGGCAGCGTTTGAGCCTCCCGTTCAGAACCATTCTGCTTTATCCCATCTTGTTGTTCATTTTTTGTCCTGGAAATCGCTCACTCTGAGCCTGCCCTGTGAGGCCCAGGCAGCACTTGCAGCTACAGGCTCTGGAAGGTGGAGCCCCTTTCCTACCCTCCCTGCAGTACATGCACGTGAGAGGGCCAGAAAGCCCACCCAGAGACAGATACAGATAGCATGAGTGTGCATAATTGCCCCTACACAGGCAGGACAGAGCATCTCATGGCCTGCAGGCCCTGTGTGGGCATGGGGCAGTTCTCAGAAGTGGACAGGGCAGGAGGTAGGTGGTCACAGAACACAGGCCATATTGGCTCTGGGTGTTTGTCTGGCACAGAATTCTAAAGTAATTTAAGTGGGTTGCTTTTATTTAAAATACAGATTTCTCCCTTTTTTTTGAGAAATTGGAAGGCAAGGAAACCCTGGCAGGACCCACTTCCTCTTGTGGCTGGTTGGCCAGTAGTGGGCCCACCATGTTCCTACCCAAGAGAAAAGGAAGCCTTTTCACTCATAATTTTCAGGAAGAAAATCATCAAGTATGTTACTTTGGTAGATTCAGGTATTGCCAGAAATAAAAGTTTCTACTTCCCTGCCTTTCAGGGGGAGAATCAAGAGACAAGACAACTGGTAAATCATGTCCTGGTCCCAGTAGCTAGCAGCTGACCATGGGCCACCCTAGGGATGGCCGGTGTGCTCCTCGTCTGTGTCCGACCTCGGCTGGCCCTGAGTAGGGCGGCCCACAAACACCTGCCCCGCCCCTGAGCCCACGGAGAAGCACCTCTGAGGAGTCAGCAGGGGTTGGAAATGAGGTTTCCTTTCCACTTTTACATCTGGCAGGTCAGGAAGGTGAGATTTAAATCTGGCCTCTGGGTTAAGTTTATCATTTTATTTTGATTCCCGATATCTCTGTTCATTACATTTACAATGGTACTGCTAATGTGAATTTTCTCGTCAACACAATCCAGTAACTGACTTTTTAAAAATAAATAAGTGGAACCTTAGGGAAAACAAGTGGAAGATGATGTAGGTGCATGTTGGAGCTTCTGTGGTACTCAGCACACACCTGCGTACCTGGTGTGTCACTGGGACAGAAACCACGTGCACCACCGGTAACTTTGCTTGCTGTTAGAAGGTGTTTTTGGTAGACATGGGAATAGTAGGACTGCATGATTGCTTTCAACCAAATCAGGACTGTGTTGGGTTTTTTATTTTTATTTATATTTGTATTTTATTTATTTTATTTTTTGTAGATAATTATTTTTTATTGAAGGGTAGTTGACACACAGTATTACATTAGTATCAGGTGTACAACACAGTGATTCAACATTTATATACATGATAATTCTAGATACCAGCTATCACCATACAAAGTTGTTATAATATTTTGACTATATTCCTTATGCTACACATTACATCATAGTTACTTATTTATTTTACAATTGGAAGTCTGTATTTTTTATTTTTTTTTGAGAGGGCACCTCTCACACTTATTGAACAAATGGTTGTTAACAATAAAAATAAAATTCTGTATAGGGGGGTCAGTGCTCAATGCCCAATCATGAATCCACACCAAGCCTAATTTTTGTCAGTGTCCTATCTTCTGAAGCATAACAAACAAGTTCTTACATGCAGAACAAATTCTTACATAGTGAATAAGTTACATGGTGAACAGTACAAGGGCAGTCATCACAGAAACTTTCGGTTTTGCTCATGCATTATGAACTATAAACAATCAGTTCAAATATGAATATTCGTTTGATTTTTATACTTGATTTATAGCTGGATACCAAATTTCTCTCCTTATTATTATTATTTTAAATAAAAAGCTGAAGTGGTAGGTTGATGCAAGATAAAGGTAGAGAACAGTTTACTGTTGTAAGAGAGCGAATGAAGATGATCGGGTGTGTGCCTGTAGACTATGTGTTAACAAAAGCTAGACAAGGGCAATAAAATATCCACGGATGCAGAAGATTTCTCTCAGAACAGGGGGGTTGAGGTTCTCAGCCTCACCTCTGTTGATCCCCAATTTCTCACCTGATGGCCCCCGTGCGACTGTGCCTGTCTTAGGTTGTTCCTCCCGTGAGGAATCTTACCCGTCTCTGGCTAACCAGTCATCTTCCCTGGCCATACAGGGAGATGTAAATTTGGTAAGAGAGAGAGAAGCCTTATCGTTTGAAAAGGTTAGCTTTTTACTTCTATGCAGATTTATGCCCTGTGGCTTCTATGCCCAGCATTTGTCTTGAGGTATCTTTAGCACTTGCAGGAATTATGATACTCGGTAAATTTGATATGAGACAGGAATTCTATTTAAGGTTTATAATTAGGAAGGAAGAAGAAATGCTATAGAAGTAGCAGGCAGAAGAAAACATGGGAAGATTGAATATTTCTTTGACATATCTTCTTGTAGTGTAACTTCAGCATGTATAGGTTTTAAACTACTAATTAAATTGCGCAGACACATTAACATAATATGGGTACAGTTACATACCCAAAGCAGACCTATATTTATCAGCCATCTCCAGTGTAACCAAGAAAACCAGTTAGGCACCTTAGGCATTTGTGAAAACTTATCTATGATATGGTGGATATTGTCTAACTGAACTTGAACAGTCTGCGAGAAATCAGACAAATTAAAACAACCCATTCCTGGGGACTGTTCACATCCCATATGTTCATTTAACAGTAAAAAGTCTGTAGTTGTAAGATTTTGGAGTGCTACAACTTGCACTTCTCCTAATTCTTGGTTGAGTTCCAACAGAATAGATCCAGTCAAATTTGTTGTTTTACTGTATGCACAGGCCAGCTTAGATATCTCCTTCTTCATTCCCATGACAATTCCAGGAATTGGTGCAATGAGTGCATCTACACCTGCTTTTTTTTTAATCATTAATCTACACTTACATGATGAACACTTTGTTTACTAGGCTCACCCCTTTACCAGGTCCCCCCTTTACATTCACTGTCCTTCAGCGTAGTAAAATGTTATAGAATCACTATTTGTCTTCTCTGTGTTGTCCAGCCCTCCCCTTTCTCCCACCCCCCAATCGATGCTAATCTTAATACCTCCCTTTTACTCCCCCCTTATCCCTCTCTACCCACCCATCCTCCCCATTCCCTCTCCCATTGAAGTGAGTGTTGTGTTGAAGTCTCCTAGAATGAATGCATGGAATTCTATTTCCTCCTCTAGTTCTGTTAATTTTTGTTTCAGGTATGTTGGGGCTCCTGTATTGGGTCCATATAAATTTAAAATGGTTTTGTTCTCTTGATGGACTGAGCCCTTTATCATTATGTAATGTCCTTCTTTGTCTTTTGTTACTTTTTTTATTTAGAAGTCTGTTTTGTCTTATACCAGAATTGCAACACCTGCTTTCTTCTCTCTTTTGTTTGCATGAAATATCTTTTTCCATCACTTGACTTTAAGTCTGTGCATGTCTTTGGGTTTGAGGTGAGTCTCTTGTAAGCAGCATATGGATGGATCTTGCTTTTTTATCCATTCTATTACTCTGTGTCTTTTGATTGGTGCATTCAGTCCATTTACATTTAGGGTGATTATTGAAAGGTATGAATTTATTGCATTGAAGGCTTTAATCTGTGGCTACCAAAGGTTTAGGGTTACCTTCTTTACTATCTTACTGTCTACCTTAACTCGCTTGTTGAGCTATTATAAAAGTGGTCTGATGATTCTTTATTTCTCTCCCTTCTTATTCCTCCTCCTCCCTTCTTCATATGTTGGGTGTTTTGTTCTGTGCTCCTTTTAGGAGTGCTCCCATCTAGAGCAGTCCCTGTAGGATGCCCTGAAGAGGTGGTTTGTGGGAGGCAAATTCCCTCAACTTTTGCTTGTCTTGGAATTGTTTAATCCTTTCTTCATATTTAAATGATATTTGTGCTGGATTCAGTAGTCTTGGTTCGAGGCCCTTCTGTTTCATTGCATTAAGTGTATCATGCCATTCTCTTCTGGCCTTTAGGGTTTCTGTTGAGAAGTCTGATGATAGCGTGATGGGTTTTCCTTTGTACTTAAACTTTTTTTTCTCTCTGTCTGCCATTAATACTTTGTCCTTGTCTTTGATCTTTGCCATTTTAATTATTATGTGTCTTCGTGTTGCCCTCTTTGCATCCATTGTCATGGGAGTTCTGTGTACCTCTGTGTTCTGAGAAGCCATTTCTTCCTCTGGTTTGGGGAAGTTTTTTTCAATTATTTCTTCAAAGACACTTTCTCTCCCTTTTTCTGTCTCTTCTCCTTTTGGTATTCCTATAATGCCTATATTATTCCTTTTGATTGGTCACTCAGCTCTCTTAAAATTCTTTCATTCCTGGAGATCCTTTTATCTCTCTCTGCATCAGCTTCTCTCTGTTCCTGTTCTCTGTTTTCTAGTCCATTAATGGTCTCTTGCATCTCGTCCATTCTGTTTTGAAGTCCTTCCAGAGCTTTTTTTATTTCTGTATTCTCCTTCTGTAGTTCTTGCATATTTCTCTGCAAGTCCATCAGCATGGTTATGACTTTTGTTTTGAATTCTTTTCAGGAAGACTGGCTAAATCTATCTCCCCAGGTTCCTTCTCAGGGGAAGATGTAGCAGTTGCCAAAGCTGTCTGGGTTAGTCTTGTCTGAATCATGTTTTCTTGCCTTTTCATGTTGACAGGTGCTATTGACTGTCAGCTGGGAGGGCCAAACTTTTCACATGCTACTGGCCTTTCTTTACTTGGACAACTGCGACCCCTAGTGGCTTGTGCTGGGTAATTGCGTGTAGACTGGTTCTTTGTGTCTTGCCTGGCCAGAATGGAGGAACTTCCCTTTCTGTGGGCCTTTTGCCTTAGGCTGCTTCTATGCTTTCACAGCGCCCAGAGGGGTAATGGACGGGGGGCTGTTTGGTGGTTTACCTCTGTGAGGTGTCTCAGAGCTGCTGCCAAGGGGGTTAGTGCGCCTGGATTTCCCTGTACATTCCATCTGCTGGGCGGTGGCCTGTGTTGTTTCCATCCAGCTGTTAAGTACCTGTCCCTTTAAGACTTTCATATAGCCCCCGCTTTTTTTGTCACAGGTGCATCAGCTTTAGCATGTCCTCAGAGGTCTTGCTGCCCTGTTTCCCTAGTTTCCAGAGATCCCGTGCATGCACTGTCTCTGTGCTCTGGTGTGGGTGGCTGGAGCTGTGTGTTCAGAAGTCTTGGGCTCCGTCTCCCTCCCGCTCTTCCTATTCTTCTCCCGCTGGGAGCTGGGGGGAGGTGCACTCGGGCCCTGCTGGGCTGGGGCTTCTACCTTACCCCTTTCACCAGGCACTGGGTTCTCGCTGGTGTAGTTGTAGTCTGGCTGTTGTCCTGTGTCTTCTGGTCTGTCTTTTAGGATTAACTGTATTTGCTGTATTTTCAAAAATATATATGTTATTGGGAGGAGATTCCCAATGTCCTACTCATGCTGCCATGTTGCCTCCATGCTGCAGTTTTATTTTCTGTAGCTCCCTGAGCATGCTCCTGATTTTATTTTGAGATCTCTTTCTCAGGAAGATTGATTTGAGTGTAGTTACCAGGTTCCTTTGAAGGTTCATCTTTGTAGGTGGCGCCCTCTAGCTCCCAGAAGCTTTACTCTCTGGAGATGTTCAGCCTTTGGGGGGATGGCAGGCGTCCCAGGGGTGTGGTGCCAGTGCCCAACCCGCCGGAATGAAAGAGGACTTTCCTGCTTCCCGGCCACAGTGCCTGTCTCCACTCCCAGGGCCAGTTTGTGGAGCAGGCAGGGAGAAGCTGCCATAGGTGGGGGCGGCCGTTTTGCAGGCTGGTCCCGGCAGGGATGCAGGCCGTGTACCAGTCACATGACGGTAAGGGGCCTCAGAACTGAAAGGCCAGCCAGGGGGATGGAGAGCCTGGAGCTCCTGAAAGCTCACCCGCCTGCCGGGCTGAGTGCACCCAGGCAGTTTGGCGCAACTGTCCTTTATCCTGAGTGGCAAGCCCTGTGGAAGCTTTGCCCCTTTAGAAGTTCTCTTGCTGTTAGGAAGTCTCACAGACTGTCCGCCTTTCTTTTGTCATACATCGGCTGGATGTGGATCCCTGTGTTTTCCCACAAGTGGCTGGAAACTCGTCTCTCGAAGTCTCCTGCCTGTCTTTGCATTCCAACCCCACTGGTCCTTCAGAGAGCAGCACGTTTATGGTAGGTTCGTGCTTCCAGAGCACATATCCAGGACTGTATGTCACACTTCTCCTTGAGGTGACAGCCTGGCACAGCAGCTTTCTTCCCTGCTGCTCTTCCAGGATTTGGTGTAGTTGTTCCCTTTCCATATTGTATGTATGTATGTGGTTTTCGTTTTGGTAGGAGGATTCTGCCTCCCCTCTCACTTGAGCCGCCATCTTTAAACCCATCAGCACATCTATTTTTTTTTTGCAGTTTCACTTCTCTAGGGTACCTGTCACCACCCCCTCAATTTGTAGTTGGTCTTCGCCCTTTGATCTCAAGTGAGTCTCCTGTAATGGAGCACGTAGGTGGTCTTGTGTTTTCATCCCTTCTTTTATCCCTGGGTCTTTTGATTGGAGCACTCAGAGCCTGTCCTTTTATTCTGACAATTGAGTGCTGTGTACTTATTACACTTAAATAATTTTTTTGTTATCATTAATCTACAATCACACAAAGAACATTATGATCACCAAGTACACCAAGTCCCCCTCAAAAACCCCGTTAGAGTCGCTGTCCATCAGCGTAGCTGAATGCTGTTGACCCCTTCACCATGTCCCCCACCACACACCCCGTTAGAGTTGCTGTCCATCAGCCTGTAGTAAGATGTTGTGTAATCTCTACTTTTCTTCTCTGTGTTGTACAGCCCTCCCCATGATCCCATCACGCCATACATTTTACATGCTTATCCTAATGCCCCATTCATTTCTCCCCGCCCTTATCCCTCACTTCCCACCCACCCTGCCCAGTCCCTATCCCTTTGGTAACTGTTAGTAAACTCTCGGGTTCTGTGAGTCTGCTGCTGTTTTTTCCTTCAGTGTTTCTTTGTTGTTATACTCCACACATGATTGAAATCATTTGGTACTTGTCTTTCTCTGCCTGGCCTATTTCACTAAGCATAATACCTTCTAGCTCCATCCACGTTGTTGCAAATGGTAGGATTTGTTTTCTTCTTACTGCTGCTTACTGCACTTTTTAAACTGGATTTCTGTCTTCTCTTTGGTTTGTAGTTTCGCTCTGTGCTTTCACCATTGCTCTCCTTGTTATGAACAATAGCTTTGTGTTAATCGACATGTACCTATATCTATCTATCCATCTTTCTGTCTATCTATCTACGTATATAACTGTCTATCAATCATTCAATCATCTTTTTGTATGCCCATCTTACCTTGTGTACAGAAGAGTTAACAACATAGATAATGTCACTTCCCTACATTATGCTTCCAAAAATCTTGCAAGGTAACTAGGCCATAGGGAGAGCACGGGGTTCACCAAGACACTTGCAGGTCAAGTCAGCCACGTGTACATACAAAACCAGTAAATGGTGGTACAGGGACTTGAGCCTGTGTCTCTGTACTCTTTTATCTTCTTCTCACGTGCTGACTGTATTTAGACACATTCATTGACTAAGTGCTCCCTGAAGACCCCAAGTAATTTTCCTCTGGGCCTCTTGTCCACAGAAAGTAAACTTGGTGCTTTGCTCACCACCATCTTTGAGGGACATCAGCGTGATTACCGCTGATAGGAGGGAGGGACAAATAAAAAGGAACACCAATTTCTAAACAGGTGCAGTTGGGATCAAAGAAAGGGTTGTGGAGTGACTTGTTTATTTGAGTGTCTAAACTTCCCTCTTTATCTGGTTATTACTTCTTTACATTCGTGAACGTCATAAAACCCACTGATTTCAAAGGCCCAGACGCATATTATTACAGCAATTCAGTTGTTGAGGTGAGAGAAAATGAGGAGGATGTTCTTCCACCACTAAATCTATGGCTGGGCACTGCTGAAACCAAACAAAAAGAATTCACGGTGGCCTGATAGGGCTATTTCCTACTGACTGACTCTGGGAACTCAAACAGAATCCATTTGTTTCACTGTTTGTTTTTCACTTTCACTGTGTAGGGTACCAGTCCCCACCCCTTTGGCTTGTATTTTATCTGTATCCTTGGATCTCAAGTGAGTCTCCTGCAAGGGAGCACATAGCTGGTGTTTTCTTTGGAGCACTCAAAGCCTGTCCTTTCATTCTGATGATTTAGAGCAGTGCCCTTATTGCAATTAAAAAAGTTTTTTGTTATCATTAATGTACAATCACGTGAAGAACAGTATGTTTACGCTCGTCCCAACTTCACCAATTCCCCACCAAAAACCTCTTACAGATTCTCTCCTTCAGCATAGTTGTATGCTGTAGACCCTTTCGACATGTCCCCCCCCACACACCCTGTTACAGTCGCTTTCCATCAGCGTTTAGTAAGATGCTGTAGAATCTCTACTTCTCTTCTCTGTATTGTACAGCCCTCCCCATACCCCCTGAGCACACGCATTATACATGCTAAACGTAATGTCCCTTTTCTTTCTCCCCACCCTTATCCCTCCCTTTCCACCCACCATGTCCAGTCCCTTTCTCTTTGGTAACTGTTAGTCCACTCTCGGGTTCTGTGAGTCTGCTGCTGTTTTTTTCCTTCAGTTTTTCTTTGTTGTTATACTCCACACATGAGTGAAATCATTTGGTACTTGTCTTACTCCACCTGGCCTATTTCACTGAGCATACTACCATCTTGCTCCATCCGCATCAATACAAATGGTAGGATTTATTTTCTTCTTATGGCTGCTTACTGTCTTTTAAACTGGATTTCATTTTCGTTTTTGTCTGTAGTTTCGCTATGTGCTTTCACCATTGATATCCCGGTTATGAGCAATAACTTTGTGTTAATCGATATGTATCTGAATCTTTCTATCTGTCTGTCTCTCTCTCTCTCTATTTATCAATCTATCTATCTATCCTTCTATCTTCCTATCTATCTATCTATTTATCTTCCTTTCATCTATCTATCACGTCTATCATCTATCTATCATCTGTCATCTATCTATCTATCTATGAATCACTCATCTTTTTGTCCTCCCATTTATACTTATGTACAGAACAGTCAACAACATCGCCTATGTCACTTCCCTATATTATGTTTCCAAAAATCATGCAAAGTAACTAGGCCGTAGGGAGAGCACTAGGTTCACTGAGACACTTGCAGGTCGAGTCAGCCGAGTGTGCTTACAAAACCAGTAAATAGTGGTGCAGGGACTTGAACCCGTATCTCTGTACTCTGTCCTCTTTTACCTCCTTCTCACTTGCTGACTGTATTTAGCCACATTCATTGACTAAGTGCTCCTTGAAGACCACAAGTATCCTTCTTCTGGGCCTGTTGTAGACAGAAAAGTAAACGTGGTACTTTGCTTACCAACGTGTTTGAGGGACATCGGTGTGATCACTGCTGATAGGAGGAGGGAAAATTAAAAATGAACACCAACTTCTAGACAGAAGCAGTTGGGAGCAAAGAGTGTTCTGAGGAGTGACGTGTTTATTTGAGTGTCTAAACTTCCCTCTGTATGTGGTTATTACATCTTTACATTCGTGAACATCATAAAACCCTCTGATTTCAAAGGCCCAGACGCATATTATTACAGCAATTCAGTTTTTGAGGTGAGAGAAAATGGGAAGGATGTTGCTTCACCACTAAATTTATGGCTGGGCACTGCTGAAACGAAGCAAAAAGAATTCACGTTGGCCAGATAGGGCTATTTTCTACTGACTGTCTCCGGTGACTCTAACAGAATCCATTGGTTTGTTTGTTTGTTTCTCAGTTTCACTTGTGAAGGGTACCTGTCCACGCTTCTTCAGCTTTTAGTTTGTCTGTGTCCTTGGATCTTAAGTGAGTCTCCTGTAAGGGAGCACATAGATGGTCTTGAGTGAAAGATAGCTTTGTTTAGTATGATGCTTTCTTATCTATCTTCCTACCTATCTCTTTAACTATCTATATAATCTATCTACCTATCTATCTATCTGTCATCTATCTATCTATGATCTATCATCTACCTACTATCATCTGTGTATCTATCTGATTAATCTATCATCTATATGTATGTATATCAATCCAATCCATATATCAATCATCTGTCTGTTTATCTGTTTTCTCACTTTTGTCAACGTTCTTTCACTAGGTGCACTTTGATTCCTCTATGTCCTTCTCAGTCTCAATTCCTTGTGTTTTTTTATGTGAGTTAGCTGTGTGTTTGGGACTTGAGAGGTTTGGCCTTGGGCGGGAACTTCTCCTGCGTAGGTGGCACGAGACTCCTGGGTGTGGATGGTGTGGTTGGCGGGCTGCGCTCTTCAACCTGTGCATGACAGGGCACTCCAGCTGCTCTGCCTGTGCCATTCCTGCTGTGGCGGCTGCGTGAGCTGCCGAGCATATCCGATGCCCCACGCAGGGATCACAATGGCTGGCCTGCGTGTTCCAGGGCATGTGCATGCCCAGTAGTAGGTCTTCATTCCTGTGCACCGATGTCACCTCGGAGGCCCTGCTTGGTGACCCATCTCCAGAGAGCATGCGTGTAGTCACCGTTTAAGTGAACTGCCTATTGGTGACATGCAGGGCTCCTGTGGGCTTGTGGCCCATGGGCTTGCTGAGGTGGCAGGCCAGCTAGCTTGTGGGGAAACTGCTCCCCTCTGCTGTCAAGGTGGAGGTAGTGTTTCAGTGCATTTAGGCATTTAGATGTGAGTGAGGTCTATCTGAAATGAAATAGTAGCGTTGAGAGCTATGTTTCTGTTCATATGAAAAGGGTACTGAGTATAAAGAGTTGGGTGATGGTGGCAGGAATTCTAGGAATGTTTATGTCCCCGCACTTATTTAATTTCTGTTAAGGGAGGTGATTCTGAAGTAACTTTTTACTAACGGATGAAGGTGATGTATAAGGTCATCCCACGTCAGCCATAGTGAGATGAAGTGGTGTAGTAGAATTAAATCCTGTACACCTTGGCCTGATGCATAGGAGACACACCGAGGGTGTTCTTTGCTGCTCTCCTCTTCTCGCTATTTACCTTAACTAACTTGACGGTTCAGAGTGGTCCCAGCAACATTTCCAGCAAGATCTTTCTAAAATCGCATAGAAACACTTGGCAAAGATATCCCCAGAGTCTAGTGGAAAAATTTTATTCTTTCTGGTCATAGTTTGCAAGATGTTTGCCCTATTCTGCGTTCTTTTGTTACTTTTGATACTCCTGTGATAGTACACCTATAGGGGCAGTGGTGTACACACACACAAGCACACTCACAGACACATATACACGGCTGAGAGTTAACGGAGACCCAAGTTATTGGAAACTGCAGCCCACACTTTAAAAAAGAAACGTGCATAAGTTGTGCACCTGGTGTTCCCCCCAAAGGGAGCAGACTTCAAAGTGCTGACGTGGTTAAACACAGATACCTATGCAGGCACCTAAGCACAGATATCTATGCATAGGCTCTCTCCATCCGTCATCTCATTGCATCTCTGCTTACCTACATATCTATGTTAGTCTACTCAAGCTGATAACCAGAGTGTCATTGAGTGGGGGCTTAATCGATAGACACTGATTTCTCGCAATTCTGTAAGCAGAAGTCCTAGATCAAGTCAGGTTCAGTTCCTGGTGAGGTCCCTTCTTCTGTCTTGCATATGGCTGCATCCCTGCTGTGTCCTCACAGGGTCGAGTGAGAAAGCTCTGTCCTCTGTTCCTCTAAATAGCACTGACTGCATAATGTCAGCTCCACCCACACCCTCATGATATCTTCCAAACCTAATTACCTCCAAAGGCCTCACCTCCCAATACCATGACAGTGGGGGTTAGGGCTTCAACCCTGACTGAGTTCAAATATGAACTTGTGTGTGTGTGTGTGTTTGTGTGTGTGTGGTGGTGGTGGGGTGTTAGGAGGAGCGAAAGATGGTGAGGTGAGGGCCCATAAATTCAGTTCATAACTCTGTATCTATATATCATCTATTTGTCTAATCTAACCTACCTATATCATCTTTCCTATCTAGTCTATCATCTGTCATCTTTATATGTCTTATCTATCTGTCATCTCTGTCAATCTATTCTTCTAATCTATGAATATCTAACGTCTATCTAATGTATCTATTTCCAATCAATCTATCACATGTCATCTGTCTGTCATCTACCTTTCGTCATCATTTTGTCTACCCATCTATCCTTATGTACAGAACAGTGTAAGATAAATTCTAGCTGAAATAAGAAGGTGAAGAGAGGCAACAAAGGGCCCGGTAGTTTATTTGAACGCAAATACCTGGGCAAGATTTCCCCAGTCTATAGCAATTAAGGCTGGGGAGTTCACACATAAGTAGACAGGCAGCGAGATTTTAAAGAATGTAGGGGGAGGCAGAGCTAAAGATTTACAGCAGCATGAGGATTTGCTAGCCCAAAGCATATTTTTCAGGTTGGGAGGGGGCAACTGCCAAGAACTTGGGCACATAATCAGTGTCCCATGTGGGAGGAGGCAGCAGCCGGAGACATTGGCACATCATCAGTGTCCGATGTGCTTGCTCCTCCCATCAGTAACCCCAGCCTTACACACAGTTAACAACATGGCTATCTATTATGGCTATCTATCTATCTATCTATCTATCTATCTATCTATCTATCTATCCATCTATCTATCTATTATCTATCTATTCGATCTATCTATACCTATCATCTATCCTATCTAATCTGTCATCTATCTGTCTATCTGTCCTATCTATCAATATCTTTTTTTCTACCCATCTATCCATATGCACAGAACACTTCACAAGATGGTTTATATGTCATTTCCCTACTTATGTTTCCAAAAGCCTGCAAGGTAACTAGGACTTAGAGACAGACAGCACTGGGTTCACTGAGACATTTGCACATCATATCAACAGCATGTGACTACAAAACTAGTAAATGGTGGTGCAAGGACTTCAACCCATATCTCTGTCCCAGGTCTTCTTTTCCCACCTTTTTGACAGTATTCTAGCCGCATTTGTTGACTGACTGCTCCCTGAAGACCACAAGCATCCTTCCTCTTGACTTTTTCAGTAATTTATCCCATTGTATGGAATGCTTTACGCTCAGATACCTGCTTCTGTCACCTCCTTCTAGACTATTCAAGGCCCACCTCCCTGGTGAGGCTTACCCTGCCCACTGTTTATTTTGAAAGCCCTGCTTCTCTCTGCCTATAATCTCAGTCCTCCATATCCTGCTTTTTATTCTTCATAGTGTTTGTTACTGGCTTAGCTACCAGAGAACTTACAGATGTTTATAGTCTCTTTCCTCCCCTCCAACTAGAACGTGGTCTTCACAGGTTGATAATTCTGCGTGTATTAAGTCTGGTGGAGACCCTGCAGACTCTAGGATCAGCGAGAAGTGGGCACAGTTGTAACTCAAAGTGGTTTGACATGTTAGCAGTATAGGTTAGAGTCAGGCCAGGCAGTTATTAAGGAGGGCCTTTTCTGATATTACTAAGCTACTTGATAAATTCAAAGCTTAAAATTTCAATTATCACACAGCAGTGAGAAACAATTCCTTCTGTCATTCCTCCAGCCTCGAGGACCTGGATGCCAAATCCAATCTCTCAATGGGAAGTGGGAATGTGTGAGGAAGATCGGCCAAAGTCTTAAGTTACACAAGGCACACACATACAGAATTAAGCATGTTTAAAAACCAAAATGATAAGAGTGGTTTCCTGTGTCACAGCCAGGATTCCCTAGCCTCCAGTGATCTCAGAGCAGTGGGAGAGGAGAGGGAAAGGGCCACATAAGCCAACCGGGTCTCCTTCTTCTGGGCTTGCCTCCCCCTGGGTTGTCATCCATTAAATGCTCAGCACGCAGACCTCACGGTGAGCACGCACAGTCATAAAACGCGGCTACTTCCTCATCCCAGTCACTGGGGCATGGAACATGTTGCATATTTAAGTGTGGCTCAGAACATTATCACTCATGTATGTATGTTCTTCCACTGTCCCCTTGTCAAAGAGTAAACAGAGCAGAGGCATACTAGCAAGAGCAGGGTTTAGTGTGAGTATATAATATACACACATATTGTGGGAAAGATTTTGTTAAATAAATAGGAGGACATAGGCCTTGTCTGGAGCCAGGGGAGATCTGTAGGTGCCATTGGCAAGGTCTGCGGCGTGTCCACCGGGTCAGAGGCCGATTTAGGGGTAGGGCCGAGTTATTCGGCTGTGCCTCCCATGGCATCGTATGGGTCCAGGTCTGACCGTATGATGACCGCCCACGTGGTGTTTTTATCAGGTGCAAAGGAGGCCAGCGGTAGTGATGCCCATGGCCTAGTGTGGGTCCCGGTGGGGACCAGAAGATGACGGCTAGTGATGGTGGCGTCGTGTCCATTGGCTTGTATAGAGAGATTGAGTGAGCTTTCGTGACAACATTTGTGCTGCCCACTGCGTCATCTGGGGCACGGGGTATAGAGTAGGTGCCTTTCCCCATGGTGGTGGAATGCCATTGGGTCCTAGTCCGACTTGCGGGTAGCACCGAGGCCATCGTCTGTGCCTCCCACAGCACCCTGTGGGTCCAGGGGAGCCGGGAGGATGACTCCCCATCCTGTGGGTGTCTGAGGTGCGCAGGACGATGGCGGTGCAGCTACCCACGGAATCGTGTGGAGCTGGGGGGTGACCGGAAGATGACAGCCATTGATGGAGGTGTTGTGTCACATCGGCTCATCCTGAGCATCAGTGTCAGCGTTCGGGCAGGCGCTTGTGCTGCCTTGTGCTTTGTCTGGGACCGGAGGGAAGTTGTATGTGCCTTTCCTGAGGGTAGTGGAGTGCCCATCCGGTCAGAGGCTGACTTACAGGTAGGGCCGAGGTAGTTTTCTGTGCTTCCCATGGCATCATATGGGGCCAGGGGAGACCAGACGATGACCGCTCATGCGGTAGTTGTCTAAGGTGCACAGGTGGCCAGAGGTTTTTCTGCCTACGGTCCCTTGCAGAGCCGTTGCCAACGGAGGATGAAGGCTATCGAGGGTGTTGTCGTGTGAATGTGCTTACCTTGACCGTCATTGCCGGCCCTTGGGCCGAAGGTGGAGCTGCCCACGGCCTCATGTGTGGTCAGGGGCTAATGGAAGATGACGGCCATCGAGGATGGTATCATGTCCATCGGCTTGTTTTGAGCATCAGCCTTCAGAATGGCGCCTGTGTAGCCCACGGACTTGTCCAAGGCCAGGGGGCAGTTGTAGGTGCCTCTCCCGAAAGCGGTGGCTTGCAGATAGGGTCATCGTCCGCCTTGCGGGGAGAGCCGAGGCCATCATCTGTGCCTCCCACGGCATCGTATGGGGCCAGGGAAGACCAGATGAAGACCGCCCACGTGGTGGTCGTCTGAGGCCCACAGGAGGCCGGCGGTGGTGCTGCCCATGGTCTCGTGCGGTGCCTAGGGGAACCAGAAGACGATGGCTAGCAGTGGTGTAGTCGTGTCTATCGGCTTGTCCAGAGCATCAGAGCCAGCCATCGGGCCGGTGCTTGTGCTGCAAAAGGCCTGGTCTTTTGACTGACTCTGTATGGCGGTTTTGCAGAGATAGGACACCTCGAGGCGGGCTGGTAGTGGTTCCCATGTGCCCTGGAGAGGAGGAGCTCGTCTGGGTGGTCTCTCTCCAGCCGTCTGCTGGGAGCCTAGGATGGTCAAGAGGCTCAGGACTGCTCCAAGTGGTAGAGGGATCTCTGCTGGTTAAAGTGGGAAAAGCCAGCTGCTAAAGGCACAGGATCCCGGTGGAACAGCCTGTGACATGGGCAACGGGCATGTGCATGGTTCTCCCTGGCAGGAGGGATAGGGAGCAGCTCCCCGAGGACCGGAAGTATCGGCGGGCAAAGAAGTTGGGGCTGGGGAGGTGGCCGGCGGGGTGGGGTACGATCCTAAGGAAGGAGGAAACAGTCCACACGGCAAAACGGTTTGTGGAGTGTGCCAAACGATCTGAAGAAAGGGTCTGAATCTAGGGAGAGGGTCTCCTTTGCCACTAACTCTTTCTCAGGCCAAGCACGCACTGAGCTGCCAAGGTAGGGCGAGCCTGGTATGTATGTCAGCCAGGGGATGCATTACAAAGAGCCCTGGGCCGCTGTGATGTCACCCAGGGGCTGCTGCACAACACCCCCATTGCCTTAAGCACACGGGCCACACCCAGAGGAGACACTGGGCCAAAGCCACGGTGCGTCCCCAAGGCGAAACCCAGAAGAATCCCTAGCCCCCGGAATTGCCCGCTGAGGGAAATGCAGGTGTTCGGACCAACGAGGCCACCATGTGGACAGTCGAGGGCTGCAGTGCCCGTGTCTGTCAGAACTCAGCCTGCCCGGTTGCCAGCTCTGCATGGGCTCAGCACCCGGGGTGTTGCGGGCGGCAAGCTCCTTGCCTCCACCACTCCCCCTTGCTCGCGGTGACCATGTCCTGAACACAGCCCGGCATGGAGCCACCAAGAGGCTGCCCGGGGCGCGGCCCACCCTTTCCCGGGCCTTCCCTGCTTCTCTGGGACACCTGGAGCCAGGCAAGCCTTCTCGGCCATGGCCAGCCATGTGGCTGACTTCTGAGGAAGGAGCAGACTCCATAACTTGCCTTTCTATCTAGCGGGCAGGTTCTTTCTTTGCTTCTCACAGAAAGCGTAGGTCGGGGACCAACGGGTCTCAGCATAGACACATCCCGCATTCTGACTGGGCCTGGCCGCCCAGATTTTCTCTCTGATCTAGTTTTGGGGGCCTGTGTCTCGTACGTAAATAACACAACACAGAAAACTGGGAAACACTTTTATTTTTAAAATACTTCTCCTTTTGACTCTTGGTCTTGATGGCATCGTTCTTCTTGCCCGTCAGCCAAGCTGGAAGTTTGTGGGGCAACCTTGCCTCCTCTCAGTAGTCAGCCTGTCCATTTCCGATCCTGACTGTTCATCCTTTATGTTATAACCTATGAAACTCGTGTCCCGTGTCAGTAACCCTGCTTCTAGTTCTCAGGTCTTTCCTTTTGGACCTAAGCCCTGCTTGCTCACTGCTTCACTGTGGAAGCACTGACGTTGTTACAGAATAAAATGTGAAATTCTCCAGCCCCAACTCAGGGTCAGGTCTTCACATTGTCTACATTTCCATCCCTATGAGCCAACCTCCCTGCTCCTTGAAAAGATCCTGTCTCGTGTCTTTTAGCCTCTGAATTATTTCCTCTGGGGGTTTCCACATCTTGCCTCTGGTTTTTAAGACATTTCACCCCAGCAGAAGAACATGGATCGTTGAAGACCCACCTCTCTATTCAAATCCTCTTGGAGGCTTCCCGTGCACTCTCACTTGCGTGCCCTCCTCTCCGTTCTCCGTCCTTGGTGAGAACCTCCCTTATCAAATGTGAGTGTGTCAGCTCGTGCACATCACTTCTCGGGTCACGGGATCTGTTGAACAGTGGTGACAGTGAATGACTGTACTCAGCTTCAAAGCTCAGCTGCCCGTTCAGTTGTACCTGGTGCTGATCGCACGCCCACCAACCGTTCGTTATGTTCCAAACCATGCGGAACATAAATGTGGGCGAGATGCCACTGATGACCCCTCAGTCCCCACTGTGTATGCCTCTGGGTGCTTAGGGAGAGGCTCGGCGAGCCAAGCCGACGAACTTATCTTTAACGGCGATGAGCGCAGAGCGTGTGGGGCAGGCCCCAGCTACTGCTACTGCTGCTGCTGCTGTGAAAACTCCTCTCTCTGGCCCAGTGGGGTAAGATTCCAGATCTCTTCTTGTTCTTTGCCTGTGCTTTCTCCGTAGTGGTGTAGTTTTGTTGTATGGGGGCGGCTCCTTTCGCGTCTCTGATGGAATTAAGTATGGGTCTCGGAAGTCCCTTGTGTCAGTTTTCATTGTACAGTACCATCTTGTATTTCTACGTCTTTGGGTTTTCTCCCACTGCTACTGCTTTTCCTCTGGGAGGACCTGTACCACAGGCCTGTATTAGACAGAAGAGGAAACTTGGTGCTTTCCTCACCACCATGTTTGAGGGACATCGGAGTCACTGCTGATAGGAGGAGGGACAGGTAAAAAGGAACACCGAGTTCTAGATGGGAGCAGTTGGGAGCAAAGAGTGTGTTGTGGAGTGATGTGTTCGGTTGAGCATCCAAACTTCCCTCGGTATCTGGTTATTGCTTCTTTACATTCGTAAACATCATAAAATCCACTGATTTCAAAAGCCCAGATGCATATTATTACAGCAATTCAGTTGTTGAGGTGAGAAAAAATGAGAAGGGCATTGCTATACCACTGAATCTATGCCTGGGCACGGCCAAAACCACACAGAAAGCATCCACGGTGGCAGGAAGGGATATTTTCTCCTGACTCTTTCTCTGGGCAGTCAACAGAATCACTTTTTTTTGTTGTTGTTGTCAGTAATGTACAATTACATGAGCAACATTATGGTTACTAGTCTCCCTCTGCCTCCCCCTCCCCCCCATTATCAAGTCCACTCTCCGCACCCCATTACAGTCGCTGTCCATCGATGTAGTAAGATGCTATAGAATCACTACCTGTTTTCTGTGTGTTATACTGCAATCCCCGTGGCCCTACACCCCCTACATTATGTGTGCAGATCGTAATGCCCCCTTTACCCACTTATCCCTCCCATCCCACCCATCCTCATATGTCCCTTTCCCTTTGGTACCTGTTAGTCCATTCTTTGGTTCTGTGAGAATGCTGCTGTTTTGTTCCTTCCCGTTTTCCTTTGTTCACATACCTCACAGAGGAGTGAAATCCTTGGATACTTTTCTTTCTCCACCTGGCTTATTTCACTGAGCATAACACCCTCTAGCTCTGTCTGTGTTGTTGCAAATGGTGGTAGGATTTGTTTTCTTCTTATGGCTGAATAATATTCCATAGTGTGTATGTACCACCTCTTCTTTATCCATTCATTTCCGGATGGACACTTAGGTTGCATCCATTTCTTGGCTATTGTAAGAGTGCTGTGATCAACATAGGGGTGCATCTGTCTCTTTCAAACTGGGCTCCTGCAATCTTAGGATAAATTCCTAGGAAAGGATTTCCTTTGTCAAATGGTATTTCTGTTCTTTGGTTTTTTGTTGAATCTCCATACTGCTTTCCACAATGGTTGAGCTGACGGACATTCCCACCAGCAGTGTAGGAGGGTTCCCCTTTCTCCACACCTTTGCCGACATCTGCTGTTTTCTGTATTTTGTTTGGTGGCCATCCTAACTGGTGTTAGGTGATACCCCATTGTGGTTTTAATGTGTACTTCTCTGATGGTTAGCGATGTGGAACGTCTTTTCATGTGCCTGTCGGCCACCTGAAATTGCTTCTGTGGAGAAGTGTCTGTTCAGATCCTCTGCCCATTTTGTAATTGGATTCATTTTCTTTTTGTGTGTTGGGGTTCTTGAGCTCTTGATACATATTTTGGATGGCAACACCTTATCAAATATGTCATCAGTGTGTATATTCTCCCATACTGAAGGATGTCTTTTGATTCTACTAATGGTGGTCAAACAGAATCTTACTGAACCCAACACCACTTCATTCCAGCTCTGAGTAATTTTATTTTCTTTCCAGAACACCAACCAGCCAAGAAAACTGGTACAAATTGGAGAAGCTCTGATGCAGGAACATGTAGCGTAAAACTGAGAGGTGAGGTGTTGTGGAGAATCGTAGGTTGTATCTTTCCATGTGCTGCTTTCAAATGTCATAGGGAAAAAAGATTGCCAAGGAGATGAAGCCCGGGGTGTTGACATCACCTGTTATCGGTGGAGCCACGTAGCCTCTAGCCATTGATTTGAAAGCTACGATGTGGCATTGTAGCCTTTCCTGCAGAGTTATATGGGCGACATCCCCCGTTTGCAGTTCAGTCAGTGCGCGTGTGGGATTGTCCTGGCACCGGAAGTGGTGGACCCGAGAGCTGTGCCATTCCTGCTGGTCTGTCGCAGCACCTCTCTTGGAACAGGGCCTCAGCAGCGCTCACAGGAGAGCGAGAGTGAGAGAGAATTGCGCTCAAGAAACAGGGACAGTTTTATTTACTGTAGGTCCCTAAGCATGCTCCTGATGTTTATTTTGAGATCTCTTTTTCAGGAAGATTGATTGGAGTCCAGTTACCAGGTTCATTTGAAGGTTCATAATTGTAGGTGGTGTCCTCTAGCTCCCAGAAGCTTTAATCTCTGGAGATGCTCAGCCCTTGGGGTGTGGTCCAGGTCACAGGGGAGCAGTGCCGGTGCCCACACCCATCAGGAGGAAAGAGGTCTTTCCTGCTTCCCTGCCGCAGTGCCGGTCTCCACTGCCAGTGCCAGTTTGCTGAGCATGCAGGGAGAAGTTGCCATAGCTGGGGTCAGCTGTTTTGCAGGCCGGTCCCAGTGGGGAGGCAGGCCGTGTACCAGTCACAGCACAGTAAGGGGCCTCAGAGCTGCTAGGACAGTCAGGGGGATGGAGCGCCCATAGCTCCTGAAAGCTCTCCTGCCTTCCGTACAGAGTGTATTGTGGCCAGATAGGGATATTTTCTACTGACTGTCTCTGGGACTCAAACAGAATCGATTTGTTTATTTGTTTTTCTGTTTCAGTTGTGTAGGTTACCTGTCCCAACCCCTTCGGATTGTAGTTTGTCTGTGTCTTTGGATCTCAAGTGATTCTCCTGTAAGGGAGCACATAGGTGCTCTTGAGTTTTCATCCCTTCTTTTAACCCTGTATGTTTTGTTTGGAATACGCAAAGCCTGTCCTTTTATTCTGATTATTCAGCGCTGTGCCCTTATTGCACTTAATAAATTTCTTTTCTTATCATTAATCTACAATCATGTGAAGAACATTATGTTTACTAGGCTCCCCCCTTCACCAAGACCGACAAAAAACCTCTTACAGTCTCTGTCCATCAGCATAGTTCTTTGCTCTAGACCCCTTCACCATGTCCCTCCCCACACACCCCATTACAGTCGCTGTCCATCAGCGTGTAGTAAGATGCTGTACAATGTCTACTTGTCTTTGTGTTGTACAGCTCTCCCTTTGCCCCACGACCCCACGCATTTTACGTGCTAATCCTAGTATCCACTTTCATTCTCCCCGACCTTATCCCTCCCTACCCACCCACCCTGCCCAGTCCCTTTCCCTTTGGTAACTGTTCGTCCACTATCGGGTTCTGTAAGTCTGCTGCTGTTTTTTTTCCTTCAGTTTTTCTTTGTTGTTATACTCCACAGATGAGTGAAATCATTTGGTACTTGTCTTTCTCTGCCTGGCCTATATCACTGAGCATACTACCATCTAGCTCCATGCACGTCATTGCAAATGGTAGGATTTGTTTTCTTCTTATGGCTGCTTACTGCACTTCTTAAACTGGATTTCATTCTTCCTTTTTGTTTGTAGTATAACTATGTGCTTTCACAATTGAACACCTGGTTATGAGTAGTAGCTTCTTGTTAATCAATATGTATCTGTATCTATTTAACTATCTGTCTGTTTGTCTGTCTATCTATCTATCCTTCTATCTTTCTATCTATCTATCCTTCTATCTTTCTATCTATCTAAGTATCTATCTATCTACCTATCTATCTGTCTATCTATCCATCTTCCTATCATCTGTCTATCATGTCTATCACCTATCTCTCTATGTATCTATCTATCTGTCATCTAACTATCTATCGATCTATCTATCTATCTATGAATCAATCATCTTTCTGTCTGCCTATCTTGTCTTATGTACAGAACATATAACAACATGGCCTACGTCACTTCCCTAAATTATGGTTACAAAAATCTTGTGAAGTGACTAGGCCATAGTTAGATTACTGGGTTCTCAGACACTTGCAGGTCGAATTAGCTACGTGTGCTTACAAAACCAGTAAATGGTGGTGCATGGACTTGAACCTGTATCTCTGTCCTCTGTCCTCTTTTACCTCCTTCTCGCTTGCTGAGTGTAATTAGCCACATTCATTAACTAATTCCTCCCTGAAGGCCACAAGTATCCTGCCTCTGGGCCTTTTGTAGACAGAAAAGAATACTTAGTGCTTTTAGCACCACCAAGTTTGAGGGACATTTGTGTGATCACCGCTGATAGTAGGAGAGACATAAAAAGGAACACCTATTTCTGGAGAAGAGCAGTTGGGAACAAAGTGTGTGTTGTGGAGTGACATGTTTACTTGAGTGTCCAAACTTCCGTCTTTAGGTGGTTATTACTATTTTACATAAATGAACATCATAAAATGCACTGATTTCAAAAGCCCAGATGCATATTATTACAGCAATTCAGTTATTGAGGTTAGAAAAAATGAGAAGGATATTGCTGTACCACTACATCTATGGTTGGGCAACGCTGAAACCAAACAAAAAGAATTCATTGTGACTAGATAGGGCTATTTTGTACTGACTGTCTCTTGGGATTCAATCAGAATCCATTTGTGTGTTTGTTTGTTTCTCAGTTTAACTTGTGTAGGGTACCTGTCCCCGCCCCTTCGGCAAATTTCCCTCGGTATCTGGTTATTGCTTCTTTACATTCGTAAACATCATAAAATCCGCTTATTTCAAAAGCCCAGACACATATTATTACAGCAATTCAGTTTTAGAGCTGAGGAAAAATGAGAAGGGCCTCGCTATACCACTGAATCTATGACTGAGCACTGCCAAATCCGAAGAGAAAGCATCCACGGTGGCAGGAAGGGCTATTTTCTACAGACTGTCTCTCTGGGCACTCAAGAAGTATCACTTTTTTTTTTGGTGTCAGTAATGTACAATTACATGAGCAACATTTTGTTTACTAGACTCCCCCTAATCCCCCCTACCAACATTAGCAAGTCCACTCCGCACACCCCATTACAGTCGTTGTCCATCAATGTAGTAAGATGCTATGGAAACACTACCTGTCTTCAGTGTGTTATACTGCAATCCCCGTGGACCCCACACCCTACATTATGTGTGTGGATCGTAATGCCCCCTTTACCCCTGTATCAACCCTTCCCACCCATAATCCCAGGTCCCTTTCCCTTTGGTAGCTGTTTGTCCATTCTTGGGTTCTGTGAGTCTGCTGCTGTTTTTTACCTTCCCATTTTTGCTTTGTTCTTATACCTTACAGAGGAGTGACATAATTGGATAATTGTCTTTCTCCACCTGGCTTATTTCACTGAGCATAACACCCTCTAGCTCCGTCCGTGTTGTTGCAAATGGTGGTAGGATTAGTTTTCTTCTTATGGCTGAATGATATTCCATTGTGTGTATATACAATCTCTTCTTTAGCTGTCGAGAGATGTAGGCCATAGAAACAATGGTCTCGCACTTTTTGCCTAGGTCTCTAGTTTCTTAACCCTGCAACGTTTAGGAAAGATCAATTGACCCAGCTTGCGATTAGACTGCTGGGATACAGATTAAGCAGCTGCTGTGATAACATCTCCTCCTTAGTTAAACCTTCTGTCTTTTCTCAGTAATCCCCCACCCATGATCTTTTCCAGAGAACATTCTTCTGATAGGTATCCTAGCAACCTAGATAATCCTTGCCACTTCAGCTGGGGCTTTTTCCCCCTCCTAGATCCTATATAATATTCCTTGTTAGAATAAACTTTGAGACCTTGATCAGACTTTCGACTTGTTCTCCTTCTTTGTGTCTGGTTTGTCTCTCATCCAGGATAACTTCCCCTCGAGCCCTAGTTGACCTCCCCACCGGCCGGGGCATGTGGCGCCCAACGTGGGGCTCGAGGTACGAAGCCTGATCTGGACGTCGCTCATATGGACGGCCGTCCTTCTTTCTTTGGATCGGCACACCAGCGGTGAGTGAAGATCCGCATGAAGATCACCACAGGATTACACGCCTGTGACACAGATTGATAAAGGTAAGGAAAGCGACGCAATCATGGGGCAAACACTAAATAAGCATGAGTTATTTGTTAAGGGACTTAAGGCTTCTCTCAAGACACGAGGAATACGGGTTAAGAAAAAAGATTTAGTTTATTTTCCATATGTTGCTAGAGGATGTCTGCCCATTGTTCCCCCAGGAAGGAACTATAGATGAGAAACAGTGGCGCCGAGTTGGCAACTGCCACAATGATTATTATCATTCCTTTGGCCCTGAGAAGGTCCCAGTACAGGCATTTTCTTATAGGAATCTCATGAACGATGTGTTGCAGGTCCGCCACTGTCACCCAGATGTTTCAAAGATTGTTGATGATAGTGAAAATTATCTGAAGGGAAAGTTTAAAACCAGTCAGACTTCTCTCCACAAAAAGGAGTTCCCCGAGGAAATTCATCCCTCCTCTCCAGCCTCTTATTGTCCCTCTGTCTCCATTCCCATGCCCGAGGTTAAGAATGATCTGCCTTCTAGCGGACCCCCCAAAATCTATTTACCCAGTCCTGTTCGGTCTCAAGTCCAACATCCCTGATGATGATCCCCTCTGTCCTGAAGAGGATGCCAAACTAAAAGATGCCGCCACTAAGCTGCATAATCTTGATTGGCCCCCTCAATCATCTTTACGTGCAGGTCCACCTCTCTATAACATACCACACCCTATAACATACCACACCCTTTAACAAGCCACTGTTAAACTCTCTCGGGAGGTGCAGTCCCTTGAGGCACTGCTTCACATCAAAAGGGAGATATCACAAATGCTTAGGCAATTACGTGTCCTTGACTTAGAAATAAGCTACCGCCCGTCTCCCCTGTTCAGAAAATAAAAGTAAGTTTCCCTCTGCTCCCCCCGTTCAGAAAGTTAAAACCGAAACTATAACCCTTCATGTCTTCCCAGTGACCCGATCCCAAACTAGACTGACCAAGGGAGAACCAACTGAGGGAGAGTCAAATTAGGCTGAACCGCGAGAATCAGAAGGGACAGATACGGATGCAGAAGAGCCTATAGCTCAGCCTGAGTCAGAAAACACTTAGGGAGAGGACGAGAATGCAACTTCAACCATTAGGACTCAGCTGAACCGCCGCCTTAAATTTAAAAGTATAAAAGATTTAAAGAATGCTGTTTCCTCATATGGCCCTGTTGCCCCCTTTACTATTTCATTTTTAGAGTCTCTAAGCGAAGACTGGCTTACAGTTAATGATTGGAGCATGTTAACTAAAGCCATCTTAAGAAGAGGTGACTTTCTCTTATGTAAAGCTGGTTACACTGAAAGATGCCAGGATACTGTCCACCACAATATGGCTGCTGGCGGTCCTTCCAAATCCTGGACATTAGACAAACTTCTGGGCAATCGCCCGTATGACACAAATGAAAAACAGGCTAAGTTTTCTCCAGGCTTACTCACACAAATCCAACATGCAGCCCTTAAGGCCTGGAAGAGCCTCCCTTCTAACGGGTCGGCTGTCACCTCTCTTGCCGAGGTTAGACAGGGGCCGCAGGAACCTTACAGTGAATTCATAGGCCGCCTTACAGAGGCCGCCAAACGCCTCATGGGAAGGGAGGAAACAGATAATGAATTCATTAAGCATCTTGCTTTTGAAAATGCTAACCCAGCTTGCCACGCGGCGGTTATGCGTCATGATCGCCGCAGCAAAAATGTCTCTGTTTTTATAAAACTTTGTGCCGATGACCAAACCTCTCGCAATACCGGAATAGCCATAGGAACAGCTCTTAAAGAGTTTACTCAGGGAGTCAGGCCCAAGACTTGCTTTAATTGCAAGCAACCAGGTCATTTTTCAAGGGAGTGCACAGCCCCTAGGACCGAACGATTGCTCCCATCATTCCTGTGCCTGCGATGCAAACGGGGTAAACATTGGGCCTCCGAATACCGCTCCAACGCTGATATACAGGGTAATCCTCTGCCTCCGAAGCAGGGAAACTTGTTACAGGACCCACCCCAGGGCCCAAAATACCTACCCGGGACAGAACCCTGGGGTCGTCAGGTTCTTCTCCCAGTCAGTCAAAAATCCAGCGTCACTATCCTCTCTCGAGCAACCGCCGGTAGCGCAGGACTGGACCTCTGTTCCAACTCCCAGTCAATATTGACCCCAGAAATGGGGAGTCAAATTCTTCCAACGGGGATTTTTGGCCCTTTGCCACAAGGCACCTTTGGTCTTATTCTGTGTCGCGCCATCTCCACTATTCAGAGCCTCACTATTTCTCCAGGAGTCATTGACAACAATTATACTGGAGAAATTGAACTTATGGCTACAGCCTATCAGGGACCAATTACCATTTCCTCTGGCCAATGGATTGCTCTCTTAATATTACTCCCCCTCGATGAAAAAAATCCTTGCTATAAGCAAAAGAGAGGCCCCCATGCTTTTGGATCATCAGATGTTTATCGGACACAAGAGATCACTCAAAAAAGACCCCTTCTTAGTTAAAATTAAAAGGAAAAACTTTGAAGGCCTTATAGATACTGGCGCAGATGCCACAATTATTTCCAGTAAGGATTGCCTACATCTTGACCTCTCACCGCTTACATGACTCACCTTAGAGGTATTGGACAGACCTCCAACCCCCTACAAAGCTCCAAAGTTATTCAATGGGAAGATGAAGAAGACAATAACGGTACTGTCCAGCCCTACGTGGTTCCAGGCCTACCTATCAACCTCTGGGGCAGAGATATTCTCTCTCAAGTGAAGCTTATTATGTGCAGCCCTAATGAACTGGTCACTCACCAGATGCTCAATCAAGGCTATCGCCCTGGACAAAGGTTGGGCAAACACTCTCAGGGCCCAAAAGAGCCAGTCCCGGTCACCATAAAAACTGATAATGCTGGAATTGGCTATGAAAATTTACCCTAACGGCCGTTGACATACATGTATCCCATGCAGATAAAATATCCTGAAAACAACAGAGCCTGTATGGATTGATCAATGGCCCTTAACTTCTGAAAAACTGGCTGCAGCCACAATGTTAGTAAAGGAACAATTTGCTGCAGGCCATATCGAGCCCATGACCTCACCCTGGAATACTCCTATTTTTGTCATAAAGAAAAAATCAGGAAATTGGAGGTTACTTCAAGATCTTAGAGAAATTAATAAAGCTATGGTACCTATGGGGGTCCTTCAAACAGGCCTCCCCACTCCTGTGGCGATTTCTGGGGGATACTGTAAAATCATCATTGACCTAAAAGATCGCTTTTTCACAAACCCCCTACATCTTAAAGATCGCAAGCAATTTACATTTAGTTTGCTGGTGATTAATTTTTAAGGCCTGATGCCAAGATTCCAATGGAAATTTCTGCCCCAAGAAATGGCAAACAGCCCTACGCTGTGCCAAAAATTTGTAGCTCAAATTATAGACCCATTTAGACAAAGATGGCCTTCTACATATTTAATTCACTACATGGACGACATCCTCATAGCTGGTCCTAACCCCACTGAACTCCTTGCTTATTCCCAATAGCTTTCTAGGGCCCTTACCAGAGCTGTCTTCAGATAGCCACAGATAAAATTCAATTAAAAAACCCTTACTTGTTTTTAGGCTTTGAAATCTTTCATAAAAAGATTCTTTCACAAAAGGTTCAACTTAAAACCGATTGCTTAAAAACTTTAAATGATTTTCAAAAATTTCTAGGAGATATTAATGGGCTCAGGCCTTATCTCAAGCTAACTACTGGAGAGCTTAAACCCTTGTTTGATATACTTAAAAGAGACCCAGATCCAACTTCCAGTCGCTCATTAACAGCCCCCGCCCTAGAAGCCCTAAAGGCAGTGGGAGCCGCAATTCTAAACCAAACGGTCACCTTTATCTCTTACGAGAAGCATCTTCTCCTAGTCATTTGTGCTACTGATTTACACCCACTGGAGTGTTCTGGCAAGAGGGGCCCCTTTTCTGGGTCCATTTACCTGCCTCCCCACCCAAAGTCTTATCCCCTATACCTCCTGGGTGGCTGAACTGATAAATATCGGACGCCACCACAGCAGGAAAGTATTCGGTAAAGACGCCAACAAAATTATCCTACCCTACCCAAATCCAGTGGTTGATAGAGAATGACAATGAATGGGCAACATCCTGCACCTCTTTTCAGGGAGCCCTTGACAATCATTACCCTGTTAAGAAGATTCTCCATTTTTTAAGGACCCAACCATTTGTTGTCCCTACATTGACCTCCTCCCAACCCCTTCCTCATGGCCACCTAGTTTTCACTGATGGTTCCTCCAACGGAGTGGCAGCCTACCCATAGATAATCGAACCACTTCCCTACAATCCCCATTCCACTCCGCTCAATTGGTTGAACTCTTTGCAAGTTTACAAGTTTTTCAACAACTCCCAAATACTCCTTTTAACCTATACACTGACAGTGCTTATATTGCTCAATCCATTCCCCTTTTAGAGACCGTGCCTTATATAAAACCCACTACAAACGCCACCCCTCTGTTTTTTTCCATCCAGCAGTGCATACATTCCAGGCAACATCAATTTTATATAAGCCATATTCGTGCCCATTCTGGTCTTCCTGGACCTCTAGGCACAGGCAATGCTGTGACTGATAAAGCTACCCAATTTGCCCTTCTCGCTGAGCTTGTCCCTGCGGCTCAAACCAAAAAAGCTCACTCTTTACACCACCTTAATGCTCAAACCTTACGTGTTCTTTTAATAATTACTACAGAACAAGCCAGTCAGATTGTTAAACAATGTGCAAATTGTGTCACTCTCCTGCCTGTTCCTCACTTGGGTGTGAACCCTAGGGGACTAGTTCCCAATGAGATCTGGCAAATGGATTTAACACACGTCCCCTAATCGGAAATCTTAAATATCTTCATGTTACTGTAGATACCTTTGGTGGATTTATTTTTGCCAGCCTCCATGTTGGAGAAGCTTCAAAAAATGTTATTGCTCATGTACTCAATTGTCTTAGTGTCATGGGTAAAATCGAGATTATCGAGATTGATAATGGTCCTGGATAGACTGGAAAAAAATTCCAAGAATTTTGTCGCCAATTACAAATTAAGCATTTTACAGGCATACCATACAATCCCCAATGTCAAGGGATTGTCGAACGAGCCCGTTTAACTATTAAAGATACCTTCCACAAATTAAAAATGGGAGATTTATATCCCATGAAAGGCTCTCCAAGAAATATTCTTCATCATGCCTTGTTTATTCTTAATTTTCTAACTCTGGACGCTCATGGCAAATCTGCAGCTGATCGCCTTTGGCACCCACAAACTGTTAAAACTATGTCACTGTCATGTGGAGAGATCCCCTCACTTCCCATTGGAATGGCCCCGATCCCATACTAATATGGGGCTGGCGATCTGCCTGTGTTTTTGTCACCAGAGAAGGAGCTGCTCACTGGCTGCCAGAGTGGTTGAATAAACCAATAGATTTACCAGAAGATTTTTAAAAATCTTATCCAATTGTTCAGGGTGGTGACACCCCCCGAGATATCCTTTTACTTCTCTCCATAGATTCTGGCCACCGGTTTAGTCCTTTCCTTTATCTTAGGCATAGGACTTGCTGCCTCCACCCCTCCCCAGTGGACCCTTGCACAGCAGACTATTCTTGTTACCACTTACTGGATCCTTTTTGGCATATTCACACATCTTAACAGCACCTTATAAAAAGATGAAGCCCATCAACTCTCGCGTTTTCACCTTCTTCACAGAACCTTACAAGATCTTCAAGACCAAATAGATTCCCTTGCAGAAGTAGTCTTACAGAACAGGCGTGGCCTAGACCTTCTCACCACGGAACAAGGTGGAATCTGCTTAGCCTTAGAAGAGAAATGCTGCTTCTATGCAGTCAAGTCCGGAGTAGTTCGTGACAAAATAAAAAGACTTCGAGAAGATCTCGTGCAATGAAAGAAAAAATTGTTTGAAAATCCCCTATGGACTGGGATGAGCGGGTTTCGTCCTTATCTTCTCCCTATACTAGGACCCATCCTTAGTCTCATGCTTGTGCTCTCCCTTGGAACTTGGGCCTTCCTGAGAATTACCACCTTCATTAGAGAACAGATCAATACTGCCCTCTGAAGACAGATACAAGTCCACTATCACTGGCTTGACCTGGCGTACTAAGGCTAAGATGTGCCAGATGACGCCCCTCCTTTAGAAGCTGCATAGGATTCAGACCTATGCATATCGGCTCACAATAAAGTGAGTGCGATATGGGCACCAATGTGGGTGCGAAGGTAAGCATCGCAAGGGAAGTTCCGTAAACCGCCTCTGAATTCCCTGAGAGAAAAACCTAATTTGCATGGAGGTTGGTATCTAAAATAAATACGCCGTTTTTCCCCTAAACAAAAGATACCAAGGGTCAAAGTTGACCCCCGTCAATGGGGAGTCTCGGAGGAGCCAGGTAACTACTCCCCCAATTGGTTAATGCCCACCGCTAAATAGCGGGCCTCCCCCTCTTTTGTATAAAAGAAGGGAGGAGATGTCGGAACCGTAGGCGATAGAAACAATGGTCTCGCCCTTTTCACCTAGACTTCTAGTTTCTCAAGCATGCCCCGTTTAGGAAAGATCAATTGACCAGCTTGAGATTAGACACTGGGATAGAGATTAAGCAGCTGCTGTGATAACATCTCCTCCTTAGTAAAACATTGTGTCTTTTCTCAGTAATCCCCCACACATGATCTTTTCCAGAGAACATTCTTCATTTAGGTATCCTAGCAACCTAGATAATCCTTGCCACTTCAGCGGGGGCAGTTTCCTCCTCCCAGCTCTTATATAATCTACCTTGTAACAATAAACTTTGAGACCTTGATAAGACTTTCGACTTGGTCTCCTTCTTTGTGTCTGGTTTGTCTCTCATCCAGTTTAACTTCCCCTCGAGCCCTTGTTGAACTCCCCACTGGCCGGGGCATTTATCCATTCATCTCCTGATGGACACTTAGGTTTCTTCCATTTCTTGGGTATTGTAAAGAGTGCTGCGATCAACATAGGGGTGCGTCTGTCTCTTTCAAACTGGGCTCCTGCACTCTTAGGGTAAATTCCTAGGAGAGGAATTTCTGGGTCAGATGGTAATTGTTCTTTTTTTGGGGGGGAGTCCTCCATACTGCTTTCCACAATGGTTGAGCTAACTGACATTCCCACCAGCAGTGTAGGAGGGTTCCCCTTTCTCCACACCCTTGCCGACATCTGTTGTTGTCTGTCTTCTGGGTGGTGGCCATCCTAACTTTTGTGAGGTGATACCCCATGGTGGTTTTAATGGGCATTTCTCTGATGGTTAGCAATGTGGAGCGTCTTTTCATGTGCCTGTCGGCCACTTGAAATTGATTCTGTGGAGAAGTGTCTGTTCAGATCCTCTGCCCATTTTGTAATTGGATTCATTTGCATTTTGTATGTTCAGGTCCATGAGCTCTTCATACATGTTTTGGATGGCAATGCCTTATCAAATCTGTCTTCAGTGAATATATTCTCCCATACTGAAGGATGTCTTTTGGTTCTACTGATGGTGGTCAAAGAGAATCTTACTAACCCCCTACCACTTCATTCCAAATCTAACTAATTTTTTTTTAACACCAACGAGCCGAGAAAACTGGAATGAAGAGAAGCTGTGATGCAGGAACATCTAGCGTAAAACTGAGAGGTGAGGTTTTGTGGAGACTGGTAGGTTGTATCTTTCCATGTGCTGCTTTCAAGGGTCATAGGTAAAAAAAATTGCCAAGGAGATGAATCCCGGGGTGTTGATTTCACCTGGTATCGGTGGAGCCATGTAGCCTCTAGCCATTGATGGGAAAGCTAGCATGCGGCACTATTGTCTTTTCTGTGGAGTTAGACGTGCGGCGTCCCCCCTTTGCAGTTCAGTCTGAGCCCATGTGGGAGTGTCCTGTCACTGGCTGGGGTGGACCCGAGATCTGTGCAATTCCTGTTCTGCAGTCGCAGCACCCCTCTCAGAACAGGGCCTCAGCAGCGCTTCTGGGAGAAAGTGAGAGAGAGAATTTCGTTCGAGTGACATTGACTGTTTTATTTTCTGTAGCTCCCTGAGCATGCTCCTGATGTTAATTTTGAGATCTCTTTCTCACGAAGATTGATTTGAGTTCAGTTACCACGTTCCCTTGAAGGTTCATATTTGTAGGTGGTGCACTCTAGCTACCAGAAGCTTTAGTCTCTGGAGATGCACAGCCCTTGGTTGGATGGTAGGGGTCCTAGGGGCGCGGTACCGGTGCCCAGAACCGCTGGGAGGTAAGAGGTCTTTCCTGCGTCCAAGCCGCAGTGCCCATCTCCACTGCCAGGGCCAGAGTGTGGAGCATGCAGGGAGAAGCTGCCGTAGGTGGGGGTGGCGTTTTGCAGGCCAGGGACGGCGGGGAGTCAGGCCATGTACCAGTTACAGCACAGTAAGGGGCCTCAGAGCTGCGAGGGCAGCCAGGGGGATGGAGCGACCGGAGCTCCTGAAAGCTACATCGCCTGCCGGGCAGAGTGCACCCATGCAATTTGGCGCACCTGTCCTTTCTACTGAGTGGCGAGCCCTGTGGAAGCCTTTCCACTTTAGCTGTTCTCTCGCTGTTAGGAAGTCTCTCAGACTGTCCACCTTTCTTTTGTCCCACAGCGGCCGGATGTGGATCCCTGTGTTGTTCCACAAGTGGCTGGAACCTCAAGACTCTCGAAGTCTTCTGCCTCTCTTTGCTATCCAACCCTACCAATCCTCCTGTGCACACCACATGTACAGTAGGTTCGTGCTCAGAGAGCACATCTCCAGGGCTGTACGTCACACTTCTCCTTGAGGTGACAGGATGCCACAGCAGCTTTCCTCCCTGCTGTTCTTCCACGATTTGATGTAGTTGTTCTATTTCCAAATAGTACATATGTATGTGATTTTGATTTTGGGAGGAGGTTTCCGCATCCACTCTCATGTGAGCCGGGGTCATTAATCCCATCAGCACATCTTTTTTCTGTTTCTCTTTTTTAGTTTCACTTGTCTAGGGTCCCTGTTCCCACTCACTCAACTTGTAGTTATTCTTCGTCCTTGGATACCAAGTGAGTCTCCTGTAAGGGAGCCCGTAGGTGGTCTTGAGTTTTCATCCCTTCTTTTAACCATGTGTCTTTTGATTGGAGCACTCAGAGCCTGTCCGTTTATTCTGACAATTGAGAGCTGTGTCCTTATTGCACATAAAATATCTTTTTTGTCATCATTAATCTACAATCACGCGAAGAACATTATGATCAACAAGTACACCAAGTCCTTCCCCCAAACCCTGTTATAGTCGCTATCCATCAGCGTTGTTGAATGCTGTACAACCCTTCAACATGTCCCCCCACACACACACCACGTTACAGTCGCTGTCCATCATCGTGTAGTAAGATGCTGTAGAATCTCTAATTGACTTTTCTGTGTTGTACAGCCCTCGCCATGTGCAACGGCCCAAACATATTATACATGCTTATCCTAATGCCACCTCCCTTTCTAACTCCCTTATCCTTCCCTTCCCACCCACCTAGCCCAGTCACTATCCCTTTGGTAACTGTTAGTGCACTCTCGGGTTATGTGAGTCCGCTGCTGTTTTTTTCCTTCAGTTTTTCTTTGTTGTTATACTCCACACATGAGTGAAATCAATTGGAACTTGTCTTTCTCCGCCTGGCCTATTTCACTGAGCATAATACCCTCTAGCTCCATCCACATTTTTGCAAATGGTAGGATTTGTTTTCTTCTAACGGCTGCTTACTGCACTTTTTAAACTGGATTTCTATCTTCTCTTTGGTCTGTATTTTCGCTATGTGCTTTCACCATTGCTTTCCTGGTTATGAGCAATACCTTTGTGTTAGTCGATATGTACCTATATTTATCTATCTGTCTGTATGTCTATCTATCTATCAATCAATCAGTCATCTTTTTGTCTGAACATCTGTCCTTGTATGCAGAACAGTTAACAACATAGACTATGTCCCTTCGCTACGTTATGCTTCCAAAAATCTTGCAAGGTATCTAGGTCGTAAGGAGAGTCCTGGGTTCCCCGAGACACTTGCAGGTTGAGTCAGAAGTGTACCTACAAAACCAGAAAATGGTGGTGCAGGGACTTTTACTCGTGTCTCTGTCCTCTCTCCTCTTTTATCTCCTTCTCATTTGCTGACAGTATTTAGCCACATTCATTGACTAAGCGCTCCCTGAAGACCACAAGAATCCTTCCTCTGGGCCTGATGTCGACAGAAAAGTAAACTTGCTGCTTGCTCACCACCATATTTTAGGAACATCGGCGTGATAAACCCTGATAGGAGGGAGGGAGAAATAAAAAGGAAAACCACTTTCTAGACAGGAGCAGTTGGAATAAAAGAGTGTGTTGTGGAGTGAAGTGTTTATTTGAGTGTGCAAACTTCCCTCTTTATCTGGTTATCACTTCTTTACATTCGTGGACATCATAAAAACCACAGATTTCAAAGGCCCAGACCCATATTATTACAGCAATTCAGTTGTTGAGTTGAGAGAAAATGAGAAGAATGTTGCTGCACCACTAAATCTATGTCTGGGCACTGCTGATACCAAACAAAAAGCATTCACGGTAGCCAGATAGGGCTATTTTCTACTGACTGTCTCTGGGGACACAAACAGAGTCCATTTGATTGATTGTTTTTCGGATTCACTTGTGTTGGGTACCTCTCCCCACCCCTACGGCTTGTAGTTTGTCTGTGTCCTTGGATCTCAAGTGAGTCTCCTGTAAGGGATCACATAGGTGATCTTGAGTTTTCATCCCTTCTTTTAACCCTGTGTCTTTTGATTTGGAGTTCTCAAAGCCTGTCCTTTTATACTGATGATTCAGAGCTGTGCCCTTTTTGCACTTAAAAAATTTTTTTTGTTATCATTAATCAACAATCACTTGAGGAACATTATGTTTACTAGGCTCCCCCCTTCACCAAGTCCCCCCAAAAAACCTCTAGCAGTTACTGTCAATCAGCGGAGATGGATGCTGTAGACTACTTCACCATGTCCCCACACACACACCCCGTTACAGTCGCTGTCCATCGTCGTTTAGTAAGATGCTGTAGAATCTCTACTTGTCTTCTCTGTGTTGTACAGCCCCACCCATGGCCCTCCGAACACATGAATTATACATGCTAATCCTAATCTCCCATTTCTTTCTCTCCGCCCTTACCCTCCCTTCCCAACCACCCTGCCCAGTCCTTTTCCCTTTGGTAACTGTTAGTCCACTTTCGGGTTTTGTGAGTCTGCTGCTGTTTTTTTCCTTCAGTGTTTCTTTGTTGTTATACTCCACGTGAGTGAAATTATTTGGTACTTGTCTTTCTCCTCCAGGTCTATTTCACTGAGCATACTACCTTCTAGCTTCTTCCACGTCATTGCAAATGGTACGATTTGTTTTCTTCTTATGCCTTCTTTCTGCACTTTTTAAACTTGATTTCATTCTTCCTTTTTGTTTGTAGTTTCGCTATGTGCTTTTACCATTGATCTCCTGGTTATAAGCAATAGCTTTGTGTTAATCAATATGTATCCGTATCTATCTATCCATCTGTCTGTCTGTCGATCTATCCATCCTTCTATCTTTCTTACTATCTGTCTATCTTACTATCTATCTTTTATCTATCTATCCTTCTATCTTTCTTTCTATCTTTCTATCTATCTATCTATCTACCTATCTATCTTCTTATCACCTATCTTTCACGTCTATCATCTATCTATGTATCTATCTATCATCTACCATCCATCTATCTATCTATGAATCAATCATCTTTTTCTCTTCCCATCTATCCTTATGTACAGAACAGTTAACAACATCGCCTATGTCATTTCCTACACTATGCGTTCAAAAATCTTGCAAGTAACTGGGCCGTAGAGAGAGCACTGGGTTCATTGAGACACTTGCAGGTCCAGTCAGCCACGTGTGCTTACAAAACCAGTAAATGGTGTTGCAATGACTTGCACCCATATCTCTGTCCTCTGTCCTCTTATAACTACTTCTCGCTTCCTGACTGTATTTAGCCACATTCATTTACCAAGTGCTCACTGAAGACCACAAGTATCCTTCCTCTGGGTTTGTTGAAGACAGAAAAGTATACATGGTGCTTTGCTCACCACCAAGTTTGAGGTACATCGGCGTGAGCACCGCTGATAGGAGGAGGGGCAAATAAAAAGGAACATCTATTTCTAGACAGGAGCACTTGGGAGCAATGAGAGAGTTGTGGAGTTACGTGTTTGTTTGATTGTCCAAACTTCCCTCTTTAGGTGGTTATTACTTCTTTACATTCAAGAACATCATAAAACCCACTGATTTCCAAAGCCCAGACGCATATTATAAGAGCAATTCAGTTGTTGATTTAAGAAAAAATGAGTAGGATGTTGCTGTACCACTAAATCTATCGCTGATCACTGCTGAAACCAAACGAATTCATGGTGGCTAGATAGGGCTTTTTTCTACTGACTGTCTCTGGGTACTCAAACAGAATCCATTTGTTTGTTTCACAGTTTCACTTTTGTAGGGTACCTGTCCCCGCCCCTTCAGCTTGTAGTTTTTCTGTATCCTTGGATCTCAAGTGAGTCTCCACTAAGGGAGCACATAGGTGGTCTTGAGTTTTCATCCCTTCCTCTTACCCTGTGTATTTTGATTGGAGCACTCAGAGTCTGTCCTTTTATTGTGACAATTGAGAGCTGTGTCCTTATTGTACATAAAAAAATTTTTTTGTTATCATTAATCTACAATCACGTGAATGTCATTATGATCACCAAGTACACCAAGTCCCCCCGAAAAGCCCCATTACAGTCGCTGTCCATCAGCGTGTAGAAATATGCTGAAGAAACACTACTTCTCTTCTCTGTGTTGTACAGCACTCCCCATGCCCAACCGAACCCAAGCATTATTCATGCTAATAATAATGTTCCCTTTCTTTCTTCCTGCCCTTAACCCTCCCTTATCACCCACCCTGCCAAGTACCTTTGCCTTTGGTATCTGTTAGTCCACTCTCAGGTTCTGTGATTCTGCTGCTGTTTATTTCCATCAGTTTTTCTATGTTGTTGTACTCCACACATGAGTAAAATCATTTGGTACTTGTGTTTCTCCTCCTGGCCTATTTCACTGAGCATACTACCATCTAGCTCCATCCACATCATTGTAAATAATAGGATTTGTTTTCTTCTTATGGCTGCTTACTGCACATTTTAAACTGCATTTCATTCTTCCTTTTGTTTTGTAGTATCACTATGTGTTTTCACCATTTATCTCCCAGTTATGAGCAATAGCTTTGTGTTAATCGATATGTATCTGTAACTATCTATCTATCTATCTATCTGTCTGTCTATCTACCTATCTATCTACCTATCTATCTATCTATCTATCTATCTATCTATCTATCTATCTATCTATCTATCAATTTATCTATCTACCTATCTTTCCTACTATCTATCTATCTATCTATCTGTTTAACTTCCTATCTATCATTTCTATCATCTATCATCACTCATCTATGTACCTATCTATGGATCAATCATCTTTTTGTCTGCCCATCTGTCCTTATGTACAGAAAAGTTAACAACATTTCCTATGTCACTTCAATACATTATGCTTCCAAAACTCTTTCAAGGTAACTAGGATGTAGGAAGAGCACTCGGTTCACCGAGACACTTGCAGGTCGAGTCAGCCACGTGTACCTACAAAACCAGTAAATGGTTGTGCAGGGACTTGAACCTGTGTCTGTATCCTCTATTATCTTCTTCTCACTGGCTGACTCTATTTAGCCACATTCATTGACTAAGTGCTCCGTGAAGACCACAAGTATTGTTCCTCTGGGCCTGTTGTCCACAGAAAGAAAACTTGGTGCTTTGCTCACAATCATGTTTGAGGGACATTGGCGTGATCACCTCTGATAGGAGGGAGGGACAAATAAAAAGGAACACCAATTTCTAGACATGTGGAGTTGGGAGCAAATTGTGTGTTGTGGAGTGAAGTGTATATTTGAGTGTCCAAACTTCCCTCTTTATCTGGTTATTACTTTACATTCGTGAACATCATAAAACCCACTGATTTCAAAGGCCCAGACGCATATTTTTACAGCAATTCAGTTGTTGAGGTGAGAGAAAATGAGAAGGACGTTGCTGTACCACTAAATCTATGGCTGGGCATGGATGAAAAAAAAGAAAAGAATTCACGGTGGCTTGATAGGGCTATTTTCTACTGACTATCTCTGGAGACACAAACAGAATCTATATTTTTGATTGTTTGTTTATCAGTTTCACTTGTGTTGGGTACCTGTTCCAACCCCTACGGCTTGTAGTTTGTCTCTGTCGTTGCATCTCAAGTGAGTCTCCTGTGAGGAAGCACGTAGGTGGTCTTGAATATTCATCCCTGCTTTTAACCCTGTGTCTTTTGTTTGGAGCAGTCAAAGCCTGTCCGTTTATTCTGATGATTCAGAGCTGTGCCCTTATTGCACTTAAAAATTTTTTTTATTATCATTAATCTACAATCACGTGAAGAACACTATATTTACTTGGCTCCCCCCTTCACCAATGCACCCTTAGAAACCTCTTACAGATGCTGTCAATCAGCGGAGTTGAATGCTGTAGACCCCTTCACCATGAACCACCGCACACACACCATTACAGTCGCAGTCCATCTGCGTGTAGTAAGATGCTGTAGAATCTTTACTTGTCTTCTCTGTGTTGTACAGCGCTATCCAAACCCTCCTGACCCCACGCATTATACATGCTAATCCTAATCTCCCATTTCTTTCTCCACACCCTCATCCCTCCCTTCACAACCACCCTGCCCAGTCCCTTTCCCTTTGGTAACTGTTAGTCCGCTTTTGGGTTCTGTGAGTATGCTGCTGTTTTTTTCCTTCAGAGTTTCTTTGTTGTTATATTCCACCCATGAGTCAAATCATTTGGTACTTGTCTTTCTCCACTTCGCCTATTTCACTGAGCATACTACCGTCCTGCTCCATCCACGTCATTGCAATTGGTAGGATTTGTTTTCTTCTTATGGTTTCTTACTGCACTTTTTAAACTGGACTTCATTCTTCCTTTTTGTTTGTAGTTTCGCTATGTGTTTTCACCATTGATCTGTTGGTTATGAGCAATAGCTTTGTGTTAATCTATATGTATCTGAATCTGTGTAACTGTCTGTCTGTCTGTCTACCTATCTATCTATCCTTCTATCTTTCTATCTATCTATCTATCTATCTATCTATCTATCTATCTATCTATCTATCTATCTATCTATCTATCTATCTCATCATCTATCTATCATGTCTATCATCTATCTATAATGTCTCATCTACTTATGTATCTATGAATTAATCATCTTTTTGTCTTCCCATCTATCCTTATGTACAGAAAACTTAACAACATCGCCTATGTCACTTCCCTACATTATGCTTCCAAAAATCTTGCCAAGTAACTAGGACGTATGGAGAGCACTGGGTACACTGAGACAATTGAAGGTCGAGTCTGCCGCGTGTGCTTACAAAACCAGTAAATCGTTGTCCAGGGACTTGAACCCGTATCTCTGTCCTCTGACCTCTTTTATCTCCTTCTCGACTGCTGACTCTAATTTGCCACAATAATTGACTAAGTCTTCCCTGAAGACCACAAGTATCCTTCTTCTGGGCCTGTTGTAGTCAGAAAAGTATACTTGGTGCTTTGCTCATCACCAAGTTTGAAGGACATCGGCGTGATCACCTCTGATAGGAGGAGGGACAAATAAAAATGAACACCTATTTCTAGACAGGAGCAGTTTTGAACAAAGAGTGTGTTGTGGAGTGACGTGTTTATTTGAGTGTCCAACCTTCACTCTTAAGTGGTTATTACTTTTTTACATTCATGAACATCATAAAACGCACTGATTTCAAAAGCCCAGATGCATATTATTACAGCAATTCTGTTATTGAGGTGAGAAAAATTGAGAAGGACTTTGCTGTACAACGGAATCTATTTCTGGGCACTGCCGAAAAAAAAAAAATTCATGGTGGCCAGATAGGGCTCTTTTCTACTGACTGTCTCTGGGGACTCAAACAGAATCCATTTGTTTGTTTGTTTGTTTCTCAGTTTCACTTTTTTTGGGTACCTGTCACCGCCCCTTCAGCTTTTAATTTGTCCATGTCCTTGGATCTCAAGTGAGTCTCCTGTAAGGGAGCACATACATGATCTTGAGTGAAAGATAGCTTAGTTTAGTATGATGCTTTCCTATCTACCTACCTATCTATCTCTTTACCTATCTATGTAATCTTTCTATCTATCTATGTGTCATCTAACTATGTATGGTCTGTCACCTATCTACTATCATCTGTGTATCTATCTAATTAATCTATCATCTATATGTATGTATATCAGTCGAATCTATGTATCAATCATTTGTCTCTCTATATATCTGTTTTCTCACTTTTGTCAACTTTCTGTCCCGAGGTGCACTTTGATTCCTCTGTTTGATTCTCAGTCTCAATTCCTTGTGTTTGTTTTTGTGAGTTAGCTGTGTGTTTGGGTCTTGAGAGGAGTGGTATTGGGTCTGAACTTCTCCTGCGTAGGTGGCACGAGTCTGCTGGGTGTGGAGAGTGTGGTTGGTGGGCTGGGCTCTTGAAACTGTGCAGCCCAGTGCCCTCCAGCTGCTCTGCCCCTGGGCCGTTCCTGCTCTGGCGGCTGCATGAGCTGCAGGGAATATCCGAGGCCACACGCAGGGAGCACCCTGGTGGGCCTGCGGGTCCATGGTAGGTACATGCCCAGTAGTATGTCTTTTTGCCTGTGCACCGATGTTACCTCGGTGGCCCTGCTTGGTGGCCCATCTTCAGAGAGTATGCGTGTAGTCACTGGTTAAGGGAACTGCCTTTTGGTGACACACGGGGTTCTTCTGGGCCAGTGGCCCATGGATTGCTGAGGTGGCAGCCCAGCTAGCTTGTGGGGAAACTGCTCCCCTCTGCTGTCAAGGTGGAGGTTGAATTTCAGTGCATTTACGCATTTAGATGTGAGTGAGTTCTATCTGAAATGGAATAGTAGCGTTGAGAGCTATGTTTCCACCCCCTCAACTTGTAGTTCATTTTTGTCCTTGGATCTCAAGTTAGTCTCCTGTAAGGGAGCACGTAGGTGGTCTTGAGTTTTCATCCCTTCTTTTAACCCTGTGTCTTTTCATTGGAGTCCTGAAGAGCCTGTCCTTTTATTCTGAGAATTGAGAGCTATATCCTTATTGCACTTTGAAAATTTTTTTGTTATCATTAATCCACAATCACGCAAAGAAATTATGATCACCAAGTACACCACGTCCCCCCCAAAAACCCCGTTACAGTAGCTGTCTATCAGCACAGTTGGATGCTGTAGACCCATTACCATGCCCCCCCACACCCCGTTACAGTCGCTTTCCATCAGCGTGTAGTAAGATGCTGTAGAATCACTACTGGTCTTCTCTGTGTTGTACAGCCCTCCCCATGCTCCCCCCACCCACACATTATACATGCTAATCCTAATGCCCCTTTTTTTCTCCCCTCATTTATCAAACCCTTCCCACCCACCCTGCCCAGTCCCTTTCCCTTTAGTAACTGTTAGTCCACTCTTGGGTTCTGTGAGTCTGCTGCTGTTTTTATCCTTCAGTTTTTCTTTGTTGTTATACTCAACATATGAGTGAAATCATTTGGTAATTGTCTTTCTCCGCATGGTCTTTTTCACTGAGCAAAATACCCTCTAGCTCCATCCACGTTGTTCAATTGGTAGGATTTTTTTCTTCTTACAGCTGCTTACTGTTCTTTTTAAACTAGATTTCTGTCTTCTCTTTTGTCTGTAGTTTCGCTATGTGCTTTCACCATTGCTCTCCTCGTTATTAGCAATAACTTTACGTTAATCGATACGTACCTATATCTATCTATCCATCTGTCTGTCTGTCTATCTATCTATCTATCTATCTATCTATCTATCTATCTATCTATCTATCTATCTATCAATTTATCTATCTACCTATCTTTCCTACTATCTATCTATCTATCTATCTGTTTAACTTCCTATCTATCATTTCTATCATCTATCATCACTCATCTATGTACCTATCTATGGATCAATCATCTTTTTGTCTGCCCATCTGTCCTTATGTACAGAAAAGTTAACAACATTTCCTATGTCACTTCAATACATTATGCTTCCAAAACTCTTTCAAGGTAACTAGGATGTAGGAAGAGCACTCGGTTCACCGAGACACTTGCAGGTCGAGTCAGCCACGTGTACCTACAAAACCAGTAAATGGTTGTGCAGGGACTTGAACCTGTGTCTGTATCCTCTATTATCTTCTTCTCACTGGCTGACTCTATTTAGCCACATTCATTGACTAAGTGCTCCGTGAAGACCACAAGTATTGTTCCTCTGGGCCTGTTGTCCACAGAAAGAAAACTTGGTGCTTTGCTCACAATCATGTTTGAGGGACATTGGCGTGATCACCTCTGATAGGAGGGAGGGACAAATAAAAAGGAACACCAATTTCTAGACATGTGGAGTTGGGAGCAAATTGTGTGTTGTGGAGTGAAGTGTATATTTGAGTGTCCAAACTTCCCTCTTTATCTGGTTATTACTTTACATTCGTGAACATCATAAAACCCACTGATTTCAAAGGCCCAGACGCATATTTTTACAGCAATTCAGTTGTTGAGGTGAGAGAAAATGAGAAGGACGTTGCTGTACCACTAAATCTATGGCTGGGCATGGATGAAAAAAAAGAAAAGAATTCACGGTGGCTTGATAGGGCTATTTTCTACTGACTATCTCTGGAGACACAAACAGAATCTATATTTTTGATTGTTTGTTTATCAGTTTCACTTGTGTTGGGTACCTGTTCCAACCCCTACGGCTTGTAGTTTGTCTCTGTCGTTGCATCTCAAGTGAGTCTCCTGTGAGGAAGCACGTAGGTGGTCTTGAATATTCATCCCTGCTTTTAACCCTGTGTCTTTTGTTTGGAGCAGTCAAAGCCTGTCCGTTTATTCTGATGATTCAGAGCTGTGCCCTTATTGCACTTAAAAATTTTTTTTATTATCATTAATCTACAATCACGTGAAGAACACTATATTTACTTGGCTCCCCCCTTCACCAATGCACCCTTAGAAACCTCTTACAGATGCTGTCAATCAGCGGAGTTGAATGCTGTAGACCCCTTCACCATGAACCACCGCACACACACCATTACAGTCGCAGTCCATCTGCGTGTAGTAAGATGCTGTAGAATCTTTACTTGTCTTCTCTGTGTTGTACAGCGCTATCCAAACCCTCCTGACCCCACGCATTATACATGCTAATCCTAATCTCCCATTTCTTTCTCCACACCCTCATCCCTCCCTTCACAACCACCCTGCCCAGTCCCTTTCCCTTTGGTAACTGTTAGTCCGCTTTTGGGTTCTGTGAGTATGCTGCTGTTTTTTTCCTTCAGAGTTTCTTTGTTGTTATATTCCACCCATGAGTCAAATCATTTGGTACTTGTCTTTCTCCACTTCGCCTATTTCACTGAGCATACTACCGTCCTGCTCCATCCACGTCATTGCAATTGGTAGGATTTGTTTTCTTCTTATGGTTTCTTACTGCACTTTTTAAACTGGACTTCATTCTTCCTTTTTGTTTGTAGTTTCGCTATGTGTTTTCACCATTGATCTGTTGGTTATGAGCAATAGCTTTGTGTTAATCTATATGTATCTGAATCTGTGTAACTGTCTGTCTGTCTGTCTACCTATCTATCTATCCTTCTATCTTTCTATCTATCTATCTATCTATCTATCTATCTATCTATCTATCTATCTATCTATCTTCCTATCATCTATCTATCATGTCTATCATCTATCTATAATGTCTCATCTACTTATGTATCTATGAATTAATCATCTTTTTGTCTTCCCATCTATCCTTATGTACAGAAAACTTAACAACATCGCCTATGTCACTTCCCTACATTATGCTTCCAAAAATCTTGCCAAGTAACTAGGACGTATGGAGAGCACTGGGTACACTGAGACAATTGAAGGTCGAGTCTGCCGCGTGTGCTTACAAAACCAGTAAATCGTTGTCCAGGGACTTGAACCCGTATCTCTGTCCTCTGACCTCTTTTATCTCCTTCTCGACTGCTGACTCTAATTTGCCACAATAATTGACTAAGTCTTCCCTGAAGACCACAAGTATCCTTCTTCTGGGCCTGTTGTAGTCAGAAAAGTATACTTGGTGCTTTGCTCATCACCAAGTTTGAAGGACATCGGCGTGATCACCTCTGATAGGAGGAGGGACAAATAAAAATGAACACCTATTTCTAGACAGGAGCAGTTTTGAACAAAGAGTGTGTTGTGGAGTGACGTGTTTATTTGAGTGTCCAACCTTCACTCTTAAGTGGTTATTACTTTTTTACATTCATGAACATCATAAAACGCACTGATTTCAAAAGCCCAGATGCATATTATTACAGCAATTCTGTTATTGAGGTGAGAAAAATTGAGAAGGACTTTGCTGTACAACGGAATCTATTTCTGGGCACTGCCGAAAAAAAAAAAATTCATGGTGGCCAGATAGGGCTCTTTTCTACTGACTGTCTCTGGGGACTCAAACAGAATCCATTTGTTTGTTTGTTTGTTTCTCAGTTTCACTTTTTTTGGGTACCTGTCACCGCCCCTTCAGCTTTTAATTTGTCCATGTCCTTGGATCTCAAGTGAGTCTCCTGTAAGGGAGCACATACATGATCTTGAGTGAAAGATAGCTTAGTTTAGTATGATGCTTTCCTATCTACCTACCTATCTATCTCTTTACCTATCTATGTAATCTTTCTATCTATCTATGTGTCATCTAACTATGTATGGTCTGTCACCTATCTACTATCATCTGTGTATCTATCTAATTAATCTATCATCTATATGTATGTATATCAGTCGAATCTATGTATCAATCATTTGTCTCTCTATATATCTGTTTTCTCACTTTTGTCAACTTTCTGTCCCGAGGTGCACTTTGATTCCTCTGTTTGATTCTCAGTCTCAATTCCTTGTGTTTGTTTTTGTGAGTTAGCTGTGTGTTTGGGTCTTGAGAGGAGTGGTATTGGGTCTGAACTTCTCCTGCGTAGGTGGCACGAGTCTGCTGGGTGTGGAGAGTGTGGTTGGTGGGCTGGGCTCTTGAAACTGTGCAGCCCAGTGCCCTCCAGCTGCTCTGCCCCTGGGCCGTTCCTGCTCTGGCGGCTGCATGAGCTGCAGGGAATATCCGAGGCCACACGCAGGGAGCACCCTGGTGGGCCTGCGGGTCCATGGTAGGTACATGCCCAGTAGTATGTCTTTTTGCCTGTGCACCGATGTTACCTCGGTGGCCCTGCTTGGTGGCCCATCTTCAGAGAGTATGCGTGTAGTCACTGGTTAAGGGAACTGCCTTTTGGTGACACACGGGGTTCTTCTGGGCCAGTGGCCCATGGATTGCTGAGGTGGCAGCCCAGCTAGCTTGTGGGGAAACTGCTCCCCTCTGCTGTCAAGGTGGAGGTTGAATTTCAGTGCATTTACGCATTTAGATGTGAGTGAGTTCTATCTGAAATGGAATAGTAGCGTTGAGAGCTATGTTTCCACCCCCTCAACTTGTAGTTCATTTTTGTCCTTGGATCTCAAGTTAGTCTCCTGTAAGGGAGCACGTAGGTGGTCTTGAGTTTTCATCCCTTCTTTTAACCCTGTGTCTTTTCATTGGAGTCCTGAAGAGCCTGTCCTTTTATTCTGAGAATTGAGAGCTATATCCTTATTGCACTTTGAAAATTTTTTTGTTATCATTAATCCACAATCACGCAAAGAAATTATGATCACCAAGTACACCACGTCCCCCCCAAAAACCCCGTTACAGTAGCTGTCTATCAGCACAGTTGGATGCTGTAGACCCATTACCATGCCCCCCCACACCCCGTTACAGTCGCTTTCCATCAGCGTGTAGTAAGATGCTGTAGAATCACTACTGGTCTTCTCTGTGTTGTACAGCCCTCCCCATGCTCCCCCCACCCACACATTATACATGCTAATCCTAATGCCCCTTTTTTTCTCCCCTCATTTATCAAACCCTTCCCACCCACCCTGCCCAGTCCCTTTCCCTTTAGTAACTGTTAGTCCACTCTTGGGTTCTGTGAGTCTGCTGCTGTTTTTTTCCTTCAGTTTTTCTTTGTTGTTATACTCAACATATGAGTGAAATCATTTGGTAATTGTCTTTCTCCGCATGGCCTTTTTCACTGAGCAAAATACCCTCTAGCTCCATCCACGTTGTTCAATTGGTAGGATTTTTTTCTTCTTACAGCTGCTTACTGTTCTTTTTAAACTAGATTTCTGTCTTCTCTTTTGTCTGTAGTTTCGCTATGTGCTTTCACCATTGCTCTCCTCGTTATTAGCAATAACTTTACGTTAATCGATACGTACCTATATCTATCTATCCATCTGTCTGTCTATCTATCTATCTATCTATCTATCTATCTATCTATCTATCTATCTCTGTCAATCAATCAATCATGTTTTAGAATGCCTGTCTGACCTTTTGTGGAGAACATTTAGCAACATAGCCTATGTCACTTCATTACATTATGCTTCCAAAAATCTTGCAATGTCACTAGGCCATAGGGAGAGCACTGGGTTCACCGAGACACTTGCAGGTCGAGTTAGCCGCGTGTTCCTACAAAACCAGGAAATGGTGCTGCAGGGACTTGAACCTGTGTCTGTATTATCTTTTATATTCTTCTCACTGGTTGACTGTATTTAGCCACATTCATTGACTAAGTGCTCCCTGAAGACCACAAGAATTGATCCAATGGGCCTGTTGTCCATAGAAAGTAAACTTGGTGCTTTGCTCACCACAATATTTGAGGGACATCGGCATGAACACCGCTTATAGGACTGATTGACAAATAAAATGGAACACCAATTTCTAGATATGTGCAGTTGGGAGCAAAGAGTGTGTTGTGAAGTGTATATTTGAGTGTACAAACTTCTCTCTTTGTCTGGTTATTACATCTTTACATTCAGGAACATCATTAAACCCACTGATTTCAAAGACCCAGACACATATTATTACAACAATTCAGTTGTTGAGGTGAGAGAAAATGAGGAGGACATTGCTGCACCACTAAATCTATGGCTGGGCACTGCTGAAACCAAACAAAAAGAATTCACGGTGGCTAGATATGGCTATTTTCTACTGTCTGTCTCTGGGTAATCAAAGAGAATCCATATGTTTGTTTGTTTGTTTCTCAGTTTCACTTGTGCAGGGTTCCTGTACCCACCCCTTCGGCTTGTAGTTTGTCTTTCTCCTTGAATCTCGAGTGAGTCTCCAGTAAGGCAGCACGTAGGTGGTCTTGAATTTTCATCCCTACTTCCAACCCTGTGTCTTTTGATAGGAGCACTGAAAGCCTGTCCTTTTATTCTGATATTTGAGAGCTGTGCTGTTACTGCAGTATGAAATATTTATTTATCGCTAATATACAATCACATGATGAACATTATTTTCACTAGTCTACCCCCTTTACCAAGTCCCCCCAAAAATCCCGCTATAGTCGCTGCCCATCAGCATAGTTGGATGCTCTAAAGCCCTTCACCATAACCCCCACACTCACCCTATTACAGTCGCTGTCTATCAGCATGTAGTAATATGCTGTAGAATCACTAATTGTCTTCTATGTGTTGTACAGACCACCCAATGAGCCCCCACTCCACACATTATACATGGTAATCCTAATTACCCCTTTCTTTTCCCCGCCCTTATTCCTATCTTCCCAACCACCCTGTCCAGTCCCTTTCCCTTTGGTAACTGTTAGTCCACTGTCAGGTTCTGTGAGTCTGCTGTCGTTTTTTTCCTTCAGTTTTTCTTTGTTGTTATACTCCACACATGAGTGAAATCATTTGGTACTTGACTTTCTCCTCCTGGCCTATTTCACTGAGCATAATACCCTCTAGCTCCATCCATGTTTTTGCAAATGATAGGATTTGTTTACTTTTATATCTGCTTAGTGGACTTTTTAAACTGGATTTCATTATTCTTTATTGTTTTTAATTACGCTATGTGCTTTCACCATTGCTCTCCTGGTTATGAGCTATAGCTTTGTGTTAATCAATATGTTCCTATATCTATCTATCTGTCTATCTATCTATCTATCTATCTATCTATCTATCTATCTATCAATCAATCAACTTTTTTTCTCCCCATCTGTCCTTGTGTACAGAACAGTTTACCACATAGCCTATGCCACTTCCCTACTTTATGCTTCCAAAAATCTTGCAAGTTAACAAGGCCATAGGCAGAGCACTGTTTCACCAGGACACTTGCAGGTCGAGTATGTCACGTGAAATTACAAAACCAGGAAATTGTGGTGCAGGGACTTGAAGCCTTGTCTCCGTCCTCTGCCTCTTTTATCTCCTTCTCACTTGCTGACTGTATTTAGCCACATTCATTGACTAAGGGCTCCCTGAAGACCACAAGTATCCTTCCTCGGGGCAGGTTTTTAACAGAAAATAAACTTGGTGCTTTGCTCACCAACATGTTTGAGGGACATCGGCGTGATCACCGCTGATAGGATAGAACGACAAATGAAAAGGAACACCAGTTGCTAGACAGGAGCAGTTGGGAGCAAAGAGTGTGTTGTGGAGTGACGTGTTTATTTCAGTGTCCAAACTTCCCTCTTTATATAGTTATTACTTCTTTACATTCATGAACTTCATAAAACCCACTGATTTCAAAGGTCCAGATGTATACTTTTATAGCAATTCAATTGTTGAGTTGAGAGAAAATGAGAAAGACGTTGCTGTACCACTAAATCTATGGCTGGGCAATGCTGAAACCAAACAAAAAGAATTCACGTTGTTCAGATAGGGCTATTTTCTACTGACTGTCTCTGTGGAATCAAACAGAATCCATTCTAGGATTGTTTTTTTATCAGTTTCACTGTTTTGGGTACCTGTTCACACCCCTTCGGCTTTTAGATTGTGTCCTTGGATCACAAGAGAGTCTCCTGTAAGGGAGCACGTAGGTGGTCTTGAGTTTTCATCCCTTCTTTTAACCCTGTGTCATTTGTTTGGAGCACTCAAAGCCTGTCCTTTTATTCTGATGATTCAGAGCTGTGCCCTTATTGCACTTAAAAAATTGTTTTTGTTATCATTAATCTACAATCACGTGAAGAACATTATGTTTACTAGACTCCCCCCTTCACCAAGTCCCTCCCAAAAACCTCTTACAGTTGCTGTCAGTTAGCAGATTTGAATGCTGTAGACCCGTTCACGATGTACCCCCACACACACCCCATTACAGTCGCTGTCCTTCAGCGTGTAGTAATATGCTGTAGAATATCTACTTGTCTTCTCTGTGTTGTACAGCACTCACCATGCGACCCCGCCCTCACGCATTATACATGCTTATCCTAATCTCCCTTTTCTTTCTCCCCACCCTTATCCCTCCCTTCCCAACCACCCTTCCCAGTCCTTTTCCCTTTGGTAACTGTTACTCCACATTCGGGTTCTGTGAGTCTGCTGCTGTTTTTTTTTTCAGTGTTTCTTTGTTGTTATACTCCACACATGAGTGAAATCATTTGGTACTTGTCTTTCTCCGCCTGGAATATTTCACTGAGCCTACTACCGTCTCGCTTCATCCACGTCATTGCAAATGGTAGCATTTGTTTTCTTCTTATGGCTGCAAACTTCAGTTTTTAAACTGGACTTCATTCTTCCTTTTAGTTTGTAGTTTCGATATGTGCTTTCACCATTGATCTCCTGGTTATGAGCAATAGCTTTGTGTTAATTGATATGTATCTGTATGTATCTTCCTATCTACCTATCTATCTATCTGTCTATCCTTCTATCTTTCTGTTTATCTATCTATCTATCTTTCTATCTATCATCTATCTGTCTATCAATCTATCTTACTATCTACCTATCATGTCTATCATCTGTCATTCTATCATCTGTCATCTATCTATCTATCTAAGAATCAATCATCTTTTTGTCTGCCTATCTACCCTTACGTACAGAACATTTAACAACATGGCCTACATCACTTCCCTACATTATGCTTCCAAAAATTTTTCAAGGTAACTATGCAGTAGTTAGATTACTGGCTTCTCTGAGACACTTGCAGGTCGAGTTAGCCACTTGTGCTTACAAAACCCGTAAATTGTGGTGCAGGGATGTGGACCCGTATCTCTGTCCTCTGTCCTCTTTTACCTCCTTCTCGCTTGCTGACTGTAATTAGCCGCATTAATTGACTAAGTCCACACTGAAGACCACAAGTATCCTTCCTCTGGGCCTGTTGAATACAGAAAAGTATACATGGTGCTTTGCTCAACACCAAGTTTGAGGGACATTGGCGTGATCATCGCTGATAGGAGGAGGGACAAATAAAAAGGAACACGTATTTCTAGACAGGAGTAATTGGGAACAAAGAGTGTGTAGTGGAGTGATGTGTTTATTTGAATGTCCAAACTTCCCTCTTTAGGTGTCTATTACTCCTTTACCTTCGTGAACATCATAAAACGAACTGATTTCAAAAGCCCAGATGAATATTATTACAGCAATTCATTTATTGAGGTGAGAAAAAATGAGAAGGACGTTGCTGTACCACTATATCTATAGCTGGGCACTGCTGAAACCAAACAAAAAGAATTCACAGTGGCTAGATAGGGCTATTTTCTACTAACTGTCTCTAAGGACTCAGACAGAATCCATTTGTTTGTTTGTTTGTTTCTCAGTTTCACTTGTGTTGGGTACCTCTCCCAGCCCCTTCAGCTTGTAGTTTGTGTGTGTCCTTGGATCTCAAGTGAGTCTTTGTAAGGGAGCATGTAGATGGTCTTGAGGGAAAGATAGCTTTGTTTAGTATGATGCCTTCCTATCTACCTACCTACCTATCTCTTTATCTATCTATGTAATCTATCTACCTGTCTATATATCTGTCATATATCTATCTATGGTCTTTCATCTATCTACTATCATCTGTGTATCTATCTCATTAATCTATCATCTATATGTATGTATATAAGTCCAATCTATGTATAAATCATCTGTCTATGTATCTGTTTTCTCACTTTTGTCAACCTTCTGTCACTAGGTGCACTTTGATTCCTCTGTGTTCTTCTCAGTCTCAATTCCTTGTGTTTGTTTATGTGAATTAGCTGGTGTTTGGGTCTTGAGAGGTGTAGCCTTGTGTGGGAACTTCTCCTGCGTAGGTGGCACGAGTTTGCTGGGTGCGGATAGTGTGTTTGTTGGGCTGGGCTCTTTAACCTGTGAGGACCAGGGCCTTCTGGCTGCTCTGCCCCTGGGACGTTCCTGCTGTGGCGGCTGCGTGAGCTGCGGGCATATCCGAGGCCCCAGGCAGGGAGCACACTGGCATGCCTGTGGGGCAGAGGCAGGGTCATGCCCAGTAGTACGTATTTTTGCCTGTGCACTGATGTCACCTCGGCGGCCCTGCTTGGTTTCCCATCTCCAGAGAGCATGCGTGTAGTCACTGGTTAAGGGAACTGCCTTTTGGTGACACACGGGGCTCTTGTGGGCCATTGGCCTATGGGCTTGCTGAGGTGACAGGCCAACTAGCTTGTGGGAGAACTGCTCCCCTCTGCTGTCAAGGTGATGTGGAGTTTCAGTGCATTTAGGCATTTAGATGTGAGTGAGGTCTATCTGTAATGGAAAAGCAGCACTGAGATCTATGTTTCCATTAGTATGAAAAGGGCGCTGAGCATAATGAGTTGGGTGATGGTGGCAGGAATTCTTGGAATATTTATGTCGCCACACTTATTAATTTTCTGTTAACGGAGGTGATTCTGAAGTAACTTTTTACTCACAGATGAAAGTGATGTATAAGGTTATCCCAAGTCAGCCATGGTGAGATGAAGTGGTATAGTAGAATTAAAGCCTGTACACCTTGGCCTGATACATAGGAGACACAACGTTTGTGCTCTTTGCTGCTCTCCTGTCCTGGCTTATTACCTTAAGTAACTTGTTGGTTCAGAGTGGTCCCAGCAACATTTCCAGCAAGATCTTTCTAAAATTGCATAGAAACACTTGTCAAAGATATGCCCAGAGGCTAGTGGAAAACTGTACTCTTTCTGGTCATAGTTTGCAAGATGTTTGCCTTATCCTGCGTTCCTTTGTTACTTTTGCATCTCCTGTGATTGTAGACCGATCGGGGCAATGGTGTACACACACACACACGCACACACACACACACACGTACAGACACACACACATGGCTGAGAGTTAACGGAGACCCCACTTATCGGAAACTGAAGCCCACACATTTAAAAAGAAACGTGCATAAGTTTTGCTCCTATTTTTCCCTCCATACGGAGCAGACTTCAAAGTGCAGAGGTGGTTGGATACAGATACCTATGCAGACAGCTAAGCACATATATGTATGGGTAGGCTCTCTCCATCCATTATCTAAGTGCGTCTCTGTATACCTACATGTCTGTGTTAGTCTACTCAAACTGATATCCAGAGTGTCATTGAGTGGGGGTTTCATCCATTGACACTGATTTCTCCCTATTCTGGAAGCAGAAGTCCAAGACCAAGGCAGGTTCAGTTCCCGGTGAGGTCCCTTCTTCTGCATACGGTCGCATCCCTGATCTGTCCTCACAGGGTCGAGGGAGAATGCTCTGTCCTCAGTTCCTCTTAATAGCACTGATTGCATAATGGAAGCTCCACTCACACCCTCATGGTATCTTCCTAACCCAATTACCTCCAAAGGCCAGACCTCCCAATACCATGACAGTGGGGGGTTAGGTCTTCAACATTGTCTCAGTTCAAATATGAACTTGTATGTGTGTATGTGTGTGTGTGTGTGTGTGTGTGTGTGTGTGTGTGTGTGTTTTGGCGGCAGGGGGTAATAGGAGCAGAAGATGGTGAGGTGAGGGCCCAAAATTCAGTTCATAACTCTGTATCTATCATGTATCTATCTAATCTAACATACCTATATCATCTATCCTATCTATTCTATCATCTGTCATTTATATATATCTTATCTATCTGTCATCTCTATCAATCTATTCATCTAATATATGAATATCTATCATCTAATGTATCTATTTCAAAAGTATCATCTATCACCTGTCAACTATATGTCATCTACCTGTCTTTATCTTTTTGTCTACCCATCCATCCTTATTTACAGAACAGTGTAAGATAAATTCTAGCTGAAATAAGCAGGTGCAGAGAGGCAACAAAGGGCCTGGTAGTTTATTTGAATGCAGATACCCAGGCGAGATTTCACCAGTCTATAGAAATGGAGGCTGGGGAATTCCCATTTAGGAAGACAGGCAGCGAGATTTTAAAGAAGGTAGGGGGAGGCAGAGCTTAGATTTACAGCAGCGCGAGGATTTGCTAACCCAATGCATATATTTCAGGTTGGGAGTCGGCAACAGCCAAGAACTTAGGCACATCATCAGTGTCTGACGTGCTCGCTCCTCCCATCAGCGTCCCCAGCCTTAAAAACAGTTAACCACATGGCCATATATCATGGCTATCTATCTATCTATCTTTCTATCTATCTATCTATCTATCTATCTATCTATCTATCTATCTATCTATCTATCAATCTATCTATCTATCACCTATTTGTTCAATCTATCTATACCTATTATCTCTCCTACCTAATCTATCATCTATCTATCTGTCCTATCTATCATCATCTTTTTGTCTAACCATGTATAATTATGTACAGAACAGTTCACAAGGTAGCTTATATGTCACTTCCCTACATAAGCTTCCAAAAGCCTGCAAGGTAACTAGGCGCTAGAGACAGATTGCACTAGGTTCATCGAGACATTTGCACATCGAGTCAACAGCGTGTGAGTAAAAAACTAGTAAATGGTGGTGCGTGGACTTCAAACCATACCTCTGTACCCAGTCATCTTTGCCCTCCTTGCTGACAGTATTCTAGCCGCATTTGTTTACTGACTGCTCCCTGAAGACCACAAGCATCCTTCCTCTTGGCTTTTTCAGTAATTTATCCCATTGTATGGAATGATTTTCCCTCAGATACCTTGTTCTGTTACCTCCTTCTATACTGTTCAAGTCCCACCTCCCTGGTAAGGCTTAACTGGTCCCCTGCTTATTTTGAAAGCCCTGCTTCTCTCTGCCTTTAAGCTCAGTCCTCCATATCTTGCCTTATTTCTTCATAGTGTTTGTTACCGGCTAAGCTACCAGAAATCTTACAGATATTCATTGTCTCTTTCTTCCCCTCCAACTAGAACATGGTCTTCGCAGGTTAGGAATTCTGCGTTTATTAAGTCTGGTGGAGACCATGCAGACTCTAGGGTCAGAGAGAAGTGGTCACAGTTGTAACTCAACGTGGTTTGACATGTTAGCAGTTTAGGTTAGAGTCAGGCCAGGCAGTCATTAAAGAGGACCTTTTCTGATATAACTAAGCTACTTGATAAATTCTAAGTAAGCTTAAATTTCAATAATCACACAGCAGGCAGAAGCACTTCCTTCTGTCCTTCCTTCAGACTCGAGGACCTTTATGCCAAATCCGTTCTCTCGTGGGGAAGTGGGAATGTGTGAGGATGATCAGCCAATGTCTTAAGTTACACAAGGCACACACATACAGAAATAAACTTGTTTTAAAAAAAATGATAAGAGTGGTTTCCTGTGTCACAGCAGGGATTCCCTAGCCCCCAGTGAGCTCAGAGCAGTGGGAGAAGAGAGGGAAGGGGCCACATAAGCCAACCCGGTCTCCTTCCTCTGGACTTGCCTTCCCATGGATTGTCATCCATTAATCACTCAGCACGCAGACCTCACGGTGAGCACGCACAGTCATAAAACGCGTCTACTTCCACATCCCAGCCACTGGGGCATGGAACACGTTGCATAGTTAAGTGTGGCTGAGAACATTATCACTCATGTATATGTGTTCTTCCTCCTTTGACGAGTCAAAGAGTAAACAGCAGAGTCATACTAGCAACAGCAGGATTTAGTGTGAATATAAAATATACACACATATTGTGGGAAAGATTTTGTTAAATCGATATGGACATAGGCATTGTCTGGAGCCGGGTTAGACCTGTAGGAGCCGTTGGCAAGGGCTGTGGCGTGTCCACCGTGTCGGAGCCTGAGTTAGGGGTAGGGCCGAGGCCATCGGTTCTGCCTACCATGGCATTCTATGGGTCCAGGGCTGACCGGAGGACAACCGCCCGTGTTGTGGGTGTCTGAGGCGTGCAGGATGCTGGTAGTGTTTCTGCCAATGGCCTCGTGTGGGGCCCTGGGGGGCTAGCAAGTTCCTTTCCCGAGGTTGGTGGCATGCACATCGGGTCATCGTCCAACTTGCGTGTAGGACCGAGGCCGTCGTCTATGCCTACCACGGCATCGTGTGTGTCCAGGGTGGTCCGGAGAATGACTTCCCACATGGTGGGTGTCTGAGGTGTGCAGGAGGCTGGAAGTGCTGCTGCCCATGGCCTCGTGTGGGGCTGGGGGTTGACCGGAAGATGATGGCCATCGAAGGGTGTGTTGTGTCCATGTGCTCGTCTTGAGTATAATTGCCAGACCTCAGGCAGAAACTGGTGCTGCCCACGGCCCCATGAAGGGCCGTTGGCGACCGGATGGTGACGGCCATCGAGGGTGGTGCCGTGTCCATGGGCTCGTCTTGAGCATCATTACCGGCCCTCACACCGAAGTTGGTGCTGCCCACAGCCCCGTGCGGGGTCGGGTGCGACCGGAAGATGACGGCCTTCGAGGGTGGTGTCGTGTCCATGGGCTCGTCTAGAGCGTCATTGCCGGCCTTTGTGCCAAAGGGGGAGCTGCCCAAAGCCTCGTTTGCGGACGGGGGCTAACGGAAGATGTCGGCAATCGAGGATGGTGTCGTGTCCATCGGCTCTTCTTGGGAATCAGCCTTCAGGCTGGCGACTATGCAGCCCATGGACTCTTCTGGGACCATGGGGTAGTTGTAGATGCCTTTCCCGAAGGCGATAGTGTGACCATTGGGTCGTCGTCCGCCTTGTGGGTAGGGCCGAGGCCATCATCTGTGCCTCTCATGGCATCTTATGGTGCCAGGGGAGACCAGATGACAACCGCCCATGCGGGGGTCATCTGAGGTGCACAGGAGACCGGCGGTGGTGCTGCCCATAGCATCGTGCGGGGCCGGGTGGGTCCGGAAGATGATGGCCAGCGGTGGTGGCGTCGAGTACATCAGCTCGTCCCGAGCGTCAGTGCCAGCCATCGGGCCTTCACTTGTGCTGCCCAAGGCCTTGTCTGTTGGCTGACACTGGATGGTGGTTTTGCAGAGGAAGGACACCACACGGCGGGCTGGTAGTGGTGCCCGTGTGCCCTGCGGAGGAGGAGCCCATCTGGGTGGTTTCTCTCCAGCCGTCTGCTGGGAGCCAAGTATGGTCCAGTGGCCCAGGGATGCTCCCCGTGGAAGTGGGAACTCTGCTGGAAAAAGTGGGAAAAGCCAGCCGCTAAAGGCACAGGATCCCGGAGGAACAGCCTGTGACCAGTGCAGTGAGCAGGTGCAGGGTGCTCCCTGGCAGGAGGGATATGGGGCAACGCCCGGGGACTTTAAGAAACGGCGGGCGAACAAGGTGGGTCTGGGAAGGCAGCGAGAGGTGTGAGGCACGAACCTTAGGAAGGAGGAAACGGTCCACATGGAAAAATGGGTTGTGGTGTGCGCCAAACGATCCGAGGAAAGGGTCTGAAGCTAGGGAGAGGGTCTCCTTTGCCACTAACTCCTTCTCAGGCCAAGCACGCACTGAGTTGCTCAGCTAGGGCGAGCCTGGTCCATATGTCAGCTACGGGAAGCATCACAAAGTGGCCTGGGCTGCTGTGACGTCACCCAGGAGACACTTAACCAAGCCCCTATTGCCTTAATCAAACCGGCACCGCCCAGAGGAGACCCTGGTCCAAGGCCATGGCCTGGCCCCGAGGGCAACCCCAGTAGAATCCCTAGCCCCCTGGAATGCCCGCTGAGGTGCCGTGCAGGTGTTTGGAACAATGAGCACACCATGCGGACCATCGAGGGCTGCCGTGCCCGGATCTGTCAGAGCTCAGCCTGTCTGGGTGCCGGCTCTGCATGGGCTCGGCACCCAGAGTATGGCAGGAATCAAGTGCCATGCTCCGCCCTCCCTCACACAATCCCGTAGCCCAGGGCTTGGTCAGGGCCCGGCGCCCAGCTACCACGTGGCTGTCTGTGGCACGGCCCACCCTTTCCTGGGCCTTCCCAGCTTCTCTGGGACACCTGGAGCCAGGCATGCCTTTTCGGCCATGGACAGCCTGGCGGCTGACTTCTGAGGAGTGTGCATACCCCATGAATTGCCTTTCTAGCTAGCGGCAGGTTTTTCCTTTGCTTCTCACAGAAAGCATAGGTCTGGGACCACAGGGTCTCAGGATAGCTACATCCCACGTTCTGACTGGGCTTTGCCACCCAGATTTTCTCTCTGATCTAGTTTTGGGGGCCTGTGTCTCGTAGTTGAATAATACAACACAGTAAAATGGGAAACACTTTCCATTTTTAAAATGCTTCTCCTTTAGACTCTTGGTCTCGATGGCGTCGCTGTTCTTGCCCGTCAGCCAAGCTGGATGCTTGCGGGGCAACCTTGTCTCCTCTCAGCAGTCAACCTGTCCATTCCCAATCCTGTCTGTTCATAATTTATGTTATAACCTGTGAAGCTCGTGTCCCGTGTCAGTAATCCTGCTTCTAGTTTCTCAGGTCTTTCCTGGTGGACGTAGGCCCTGCTTGCTCACTGCTTCACTGTGGAAGCACTGACATTGTTACAGAATAAAATATTAAATTCTAAATCCCCAATTCACAGTCTGGCCTTCACTTTGTCTACATATCCTTCATTATGAGCCAAGCTCTCTGCTCCTTGAAAAGACCCTGTCTCGTGCCTTTTTCTCTCTGAATTATTTCCTCTGGGGTTTGCCAACTCTTGCATCTGGCTTTTAAGAATTTTAAACCCATCAGAAGAACATGGATCGCTGAAGACCCACCTCTATGTCACCTCCTCTTGGAGGCTTCTGTGCAATCTCAATTAGGGGTGCCTTCCTCTCCATTCTCCATACTTGGTGAGAACATCCCTTATCAAATATGAGTGTGTCAGCTCGTGCACATCACTCTTCTTGTCTTGGGATCTGTTGAACAGTGGTGACAGTGAATGACTGGACTCGGCTTCAAAGCTCAGCTGCCCGTCCAGTGGTACCTGGTGCCTCTCGCTCCTCTGAAAACCGTTCGTTATGTTCCAAACCGTGTGGAACATAAATGCGGGCGAGATGCCACCGACGACACCTCAGTCCCTGCTGTGTATGCCTCCAGGTGCTTAGGGAGAGGCCCAGCGAGCCGAGCCCCCGAACTTATATTTAACGGTGATGAGCGCAGAGCGTTTTGGACAGGCCCCATCTGCTGCTGCTACTGCTGCTGCTGTGATGACTCCTCTCTCTGGCCCAGTGTGGTAAGATCCCAGAACTCTTCTTGATCTCTGCCTGTGCTTTCTCCGTAGTGGTGTAGTTTTGTTGTATGGGGGTGGCTCCTTTCGCATCTCTGTTGGAATTAAGTACGGGCTCAGAAATCCCTTGTGTCAATTTTCACTGTACTGTACCATCTTCTGTTTCTATGTCTTTGGGTTTTCTCCTGCTGCTACTGCTTTTCCTCTGAGAGGACTTGTACCACAGTCCTGTTGTTGTCAGAAGAGTAAACTTGGTGCTTTACTCACCACCATGTTTGAGGGACATCGGCGTCACCGCTGATAGGAGGAGGGACAGGTAGAAAGGAACACTGAGTTCTAGACGGGAGCAGTGGTGAGCAAAGAGTGTGTTGTGGAGTGACGTTTTCTTCTGAGCATCCAAACTTCCCTCAGTATCTGGTTATTGCTTCTTTACATTCGTAAACATCATAAAATCAACTGATTTCAAAAGCCCAGACGCATATTATTACAGCAATTCAGTTGTTGAGGTGAGAAAAAATGAGAAGGGCATAGCTATAGCACTGAATATATGACTGAGCACTGCCACAACTGAGCAGAAAGAATCCACGGTGGCGGGAAGGGCTATTTACTACTGACTGTCTCTCTGGGCACTCAAACAGAATCACTTTTATTTATTTATTTTTTGGTGTCAGTAATGTACAATTACGTGAGCAACTTTATGTTTACTAGGCTCCCCTTCCTACACCATCCCCCACATTGTCAAGTCCACTCCCCACTCCTCATTACAGGCGCTGTCCATCAATGTAGTAAGTTGCTTTTGAAACACTACCTGTCTTCTGAGTGTTATACTGCAGTCCCCGTGGCCCCCACGCCCTACATTGTGTGTGCAGATTGTAATGCCCCCTTTACACCCTTATCCCTCCTTTCCCACCCATCCTCCCAGGTCCCTTTCCCTTTGGTAACTGTTAGTCCATTCTTGGGTCTGTGAGTCTGCTGCTGTTTTGTTCCTTCCCGTTTTTCCTTTGTTCTCATACCTCACAGAGGAGTGAAATCCTTGGTACTTGTCTTTCTCCACCTGGCTTATTTCACTGAGAATAACACCCTCTAGCTCCTTCCGTGTTGTTGCAAATGGTGGTAGAACTTGTTTTCTTCTTATGGCTGAATGATATTCCATAGTGTGTATGTACCACCTCTTCTTTATCCATTCATCCCCTGATGGACACTTAGGTTGCTTCCATTTCTTTGCTATTGTAAAGAGTGCTGCGATCAACATAGGGGTGCATCTGTCTCTTTCAAACTGGGCTCCTGCACACTTAGGGTAAATTCCTAGGGAGGAAATCACGGGTCAAATAGTATTTCTGTTCTTCGGTTTTTTGGGGAACCTCCACACTGCTTTTCACAATGGTTGAGCTGACTGACATTACCACCAGCAATGTAGGAGGGCTCCCGTTTCTCCACACCTTTGCCGACATCTGTTGTTGTCTGTCTTTTGGGTGGTGGCCATTATAACTGCTGTGAGTTGATACCCCACTGTGGATTAATGTGTATTTCTCTGATAGTTAGCGATGTGCAGCATCTTTTCATTTGCCTGTTGGCCACCTGAAATTGCTTCTGTGGAGAAGTGTCTGTTCAGATTCTCTGCCCATTTTGTAATTGGATTTATTTGCTATTTGTGTGTTGAGGTTCGTGAGCTCTTGATACATGTTTTGGATGGCAACGCCTTATCAAATGTCTCATCAGTGAATATATTCTCAAATAATGAAGGATGTCTTTTGGTTCTACTGATGGTGGTCAAACAGAATCTTACTAAACCCCCTTCCACTTCATTCAAAATCTGACTAATTATTCCTTTTTTCCTGAACACCAACCAGCCGAGAAAATTGGAATGAAGAGGAGAAGCTGTGATGCAGGAACATCTAGTGTAAAACTGAGAGGTGAGGTGGTGTGGAGACTGGTAGGTTGTATCTTGCCATTTGCTGCTTTCAAGGGTCATAGGGAAAAAAGATTGCCAAGGAGATGAAGCCCAGGGTGTTGACGTCTCCTAGTATCGGTGGAGCCATGTAGCCTCTAGCCATTGATGGGAAGGCTAGCATGCGGCACTGTTGTCTTTCCTGTGGTGTTAGATGAGCGGCGTCCCCCATATGCAGTTCAGTCAGAGCCCATGTGGGACTGTCCTGACACAGGCTGGGTGGACCCTAGAGCTGTGCCGTTCCTGCTGGGCTCTTGCAGCACCCCTCTCGGGACCGGGCCTTAGCAGCGCTCCCGGAGAAAGAGAGAGAGATAGAGAGAATTGTGCTCTAGAGATAGGGGCAGTTTTATTTTCTGTAGCTCCCTGAGCATGCTCCTGATGTTTACTTTGAGATCTCTTTCTCAGGAAGATTTATTTGAGTCCAGTTACCGGGTTCCTTTGAACGTTCATATTTGTAGGTGGCGCCCTCTAGCTCCAAGAAGCTTTACTCTCTGGAGATGCTCAGCCCTTGGGGGGGTGGCAGGGGTCCCAGGGGAGCAGTGCCAGTGCCCAACCCCGCCGGGAGTAAAGAGGTCTTTCCTTCTTCCCGACCACAGTGCCCATCTCCACTGCCAGGGCCAGTATGTGGAACATGCAGGGAGATGCTGCCGAAGGTGGGGATGGCCGTTTTGCAGGCCGGTGCTGGTGGTGAGGCAGGCCGTGTACCAGTCAGATCACGGTAAGGGGCCTGGGAGCAGCGAGGCCAGCCAGGGGGATGAAGCGACCAGAGCTCCTGAAAAATTCCCCGCCTGCTGGGCAGAGTGCACGTGGGCAGTTTGGCACACCTGTCCTTTCTCCTGCGTGGCAAGCCCTGTGGAAGCCTTGCCCCTTTAGCAGTTCTCTCACTGTTAGGAGTCTCTCAGACTGTACGCCTTTTTTTTGTCCCACAGCGGCCAGATGTGGATCCCTGTGTTGTCCCACAAGTGGCTGGAACCTCAAGGCTCTCGAAGTCTACTGCCTCTCTTTGCTTTCCAACCCCACCAATCCTCCTGTGCACACCACATGTATGGTAGGTTCGTGCTCAGAGAGCACGTCTCCAGGGTTGTACAGCACACTTCTCCTTGAGGTGACAGGATGCCGCAGCAGCTTTCCTCCCTGCTGTTCTTCCACGATTTGATGTAGTTGTTCTATTTCCAAATAGTACGTATGTATGTGGTTTTGATTTTGGGAGGATGTTTCCGCATCCCCTCTCATGTGAGCCGGGGTCATTAATCCCATCAGCACATCTTTTTTATGTTTTTCTTTTTCAGTTTCACTTGTCTAGTGTACCTGTTCCCAACCCCTAAACTTGTAGTTATGCTTCGTCCTTGGAAACCAAGTGAGTCCCTTGAAAGGGAGCACGTAGGTGGTCTTGAGTTTTCATCCCTTCTTTTAACCATGTGTCTTTTGATTTTTAGCACTCAGAGCCTGTCCGTTTATTCTGACAATTGAGAGCTGTGTCCTTATTGCACATGAAATATCTTTTTTGTCATCATTAATCTACAATCACACGAAGAACATTATGATCACCAAGTACAACAAGTCCTTCCCCAAAACCCTGTTATAGTCGCTATCCATCAGCGTTGGTTGCTGTACACCGATTCAACATGTCCCCCCCCATACACCACGTTACAGTCGCTGTCCATCAGCGTGTAGTAAGATGCTGTAGAATCTCTAATTGACTTCTCTGTGTTGTACAGCCCTCGCCATGCACAACAGCCCCCATGCATTATACATGCTAATCCTAATGCCCCCTTTCTTTCTAACTGCCCTTATCCTTCCCTTCCAACCCACCCAGCCCAGTCACTTTCCCTTTGGTAACTGTTAGTACTCTCTCGGTTTCTGCGAGTCCGCTGCTGTTTTTTTCCTTCAGTTTTTCTTTTTTGTTATACTCCACACATCAGTGAAATCATTTGGAACTTGTCTTTCTCTGCCTGGCCTATTTCACTGAGCATAATACCCTCTAGCTCCATCCACACTGTTGCAAATGGTAGGATTTGTTTTCTTCTTACGGCTGCTTACTGCACTTTTTAAACTGGATTTCTGTCTTCTCTTTGGTCTGTATTTTCGCTATGTGCTTTCACCATTTCTTTCCTGGTTATGAGCAATACCTTTATGCTAATCGATATGTACCTATATTTATCTATCTGTCTGTATGTCTATCTATCAATCAATCAGTCATCTTTTTGTCTGAACATCTGTCCTTGTATGCAGAACAGTTAACAACATAGACAATGTCCCTTCGCTACTTTATGCTTCCAAAAATCTTGCAAGGTAACTAGGTTGTAAGGAGAGTCCTGGGTTCACTGAGACACTTGCAGGTTGAGTCAGAAGTGTACTTACAAAACCAGAAAATGGTTGTGCCGGGACTTGAACCCGTGTCTCTATCCTCTGTCCTCTTTCATCTCCTTCTAATTTGTTGTCTGTATTTCGCCACATTCATTGACTAAGTGCTCCCTGAAGACCACGAGTATCATTCCTCTGGGCCTGTTGTCAACAGAAAATTAAACTTGTTGCTTTGCACACCACCATGTTTGAAGGACATCAGTGTGATAACCGCCGATAGGACGGAGGGTCAAATAAAAAGAACACCAATTTCTAGACAGGAGCAGTTGGGAGTTAAGAGTGTATTGTGGAGTGACGTGTTTATTTGAGTGTCCAAACATCCCTCTTTAGGTGGTTATTAGATCTACACATTCGTGAACATCATAAAACCCACTGATTTCAAAGGCCCAGACCCATATTATTACAGCAATTCAGTTGTTGAGTTGAGAGAAAATGAGAAGGATATTGCTGCACCACTAAATCTATGTCTGGGCACTGCTGATACCAAACAAAAAGCATTCACAGTGGCCAGATATGGCTATTTTCTACTGACTGTCTCTGGGGGACACACACAGAATCCATTTGATTGATTGTTTTTCGGATTCACTTATGTTGGGTACCTCTCACCACCCCTACGGCTTGTAGTTTTTCTGTGTCCTTGGATCTCAAGTGAGTCTCCTCTAAGAGAGAACGTAGGTGTTCTTGAGTTTTCATCCCTTCTTTTATCCATGTGTCTTTTGTTTGGAGCACTCAAAGCCTGTCCTTTTACACTAATGATTCAGAGCTGTGCCCTTATTGCACTTTAAAATTCTTTTTTTATCATTAATCTACAATCACTTGAAGAACATTATGTTTACTAGGATCCCCCCTTCATCAAGTCCTCCAGAAAAACCTCTTACAGAATGTGTCCATCAGCATAGTTGGATGCTGTAGACTACTTCAACATGAACCCCCACACACACCCCATTAAAGTCGCTGTCCATCAGCGTGTAGTAAGATGTTGTAGAATCTCTACTTTTCTTCTCTGTGTTGTACAGCACTCCCCATGCCCAACCGTCCGCACGCATTATTCATGCTAATAATAATATCCCCTTTCTTTCTTCCTGCCCTTATCCCTCCCTTATCACCCACCCTGCCCAGTACTTTTCCCTTTGGTATCTGTTAGTCCACTCTCGGGTTCTGTGATTCTGCTGCTGTTTATTTCCATCAGTTTTTCTATGTTGTTGTACTCTACACATGAGTAAAATCATTTGGTACTTGTCTTTCTCCTCCTGGCCTATTTCACTGAGCATACTACCGTCTAACTCCATCCACATCATTGTAAATGGTAGGATTTGTTTTCTTCTTATGGCTCCTTACTGCACACTTTAACTGGATTTCATTCTTCCTTTTTGTTTTGTACTATCACTATGTGTTTTCACCATTTATCTCCCAGTTATGAGCAATAGCTTTTTATTAATCGATATGTATCTGTATCTATCTATCTATCTATCTATCTATCTATCTATCTATCTATCTATCTATCTATCTATCTGCTTATCTCCCTGTATACCTTTCATGACTATCATCTATCTATCTATCATCTGTCATCTATGTATCTAAGAATCTATCACCTTTTTGTGTGCCCATCTATTCTTATGTACAGAACAGTTAACAACATCGCGTATGTCACTTACCTACATTATGCTTCCAAAAACAGTGCAAGATGAGTAGGCTGTATTGAGAGCACTGGGTTCACTGAGACAATTGCAGGTTGAGTCAGCATCGTGTCCTTACAAATCCAGTAAATACTGGTGCAGGGACTTGAACTCATATCTCTGTCATCTGTCCTCTTTTCCCACCTTCTCGATTGCTGACTGTATTTAGCCACATTCATTGACTAAGGGCTACATTAAGACCACAAGTTTCATTCCTCTGGGCCTCTTTTAGACAGTAAAGTATACTTGGTGCTTTGCTTACCACCATGTTTGAGGGACATCGGCGTGATCACCGCTGATAGGAGGAGGGTCAAATAAAAAGGAACACCTATGTCTAAACAGGAGCATTTGGGAGCAAAGAGAGTGTTGTGGAGTTACGTGTTTGTTTGAGTGTCCAAACTTCACACTTTAGGGTGTTATTACTTCTTTACATTTGTGAACATCATAAAACACACCGATTTCCAAAGCCCAGACTCATATGATTCAGGAACTCTGTTGTTGAGGTGAGAAAAAATGAGAATGACGTTGCTAAACCACTAAATCAATGGCGGGACACTGCTGGAAACAAACAAAAAGAATTCACGGTGGCTAGATACTGCTATTTTCTACTGGCTGTCTCTGGGGACTCAAACAGAATCCATTTGTTTGTTTGTTTGTTTCTCAGTTTCACTTGTGTAGGGTACCCGAATCCGCCCCTTCAGCTTGTAGTTTGTGTCCTTGGATCTCAAGTGAGTCTCCAGTAAGGGAGCACGTAGGTGGTCTTGTGTTTTCATCCCTTATTCTAACCCTGTGTGTTTTGATTGGAGCACTCAAAGAATATCCGTTTATTCTGATGATTCAGTGCTGTTCCTTTATTGCACTTAAAAATTTTCTTTGTTATCATTAATCTACAATCACGTGAAGAACATTACGTTTACTAGGCTTCCCATTCAACATTCCGCATCTAAAACTAATTACAGTCGCTGCCCATCAGCGTGTAGTAAGATGGTGTAGAATCCCTACTGTCCTGTCTGTGTTGTACAGTCCTCCCCATGCTACTCCCACCACACACATTATACACACTAATACTAATGCCCCCTTTCTTTCTCCCCACCCTTATCCCTCCCTTCCCACCCAACCTGCCCAGTCCCTTTCCCTTTGGTAACTGTTAGCAAACTCGCGGGTTCTGTGAGTCTGCTGCTATTTTTTCTTCAGATTTTCTTGGTTGTTATACTCCACATATGAGTGAAATCATTTGGTTCTTTTCTTTCTCCACCTGGCCTATTTCACTGAGCATAATACCCTGTAGCTCCATCCACGTTGTTGCAAATGGTAGGATTCGTTTTCTTCTTATGGCTGCTTACTGCACTTTTTAAACTGGATTTCTGTCTTCTCTTTTGTCTGTAGTTTCGCTATGTGATTTCACCATTGCTCTCCTTGTTATGAGCAATAGTTTTGTTTTAATCAATATGTACCTATGTCTATCTATCTGTCTGTCTATCCATCTATCTATCTATCAGTCTATCAATTAGTCAATCATCTTTTTGTTTGCCCATCTGTCCTTTTGTACAGAACAGTTAACAAGATAGCCTGTGTCACTTCCTTATATTGTGCTTCCAAAAATCTTTCAAGGTAACTAGGCTGCAGGGAAAGCACTGGGTTCACCAAGACACTTGCAGGTAGAGTCAGCCGCATATTCCTACAAAACCAGGAAATTTTGCTGCAGTGTCTTGAACCCGTGTCTCTCTCCTCTCTCCTCTTTTATCTACTTCTCACTTGCTGACTGTATTTAGTCACATTCATTGACTAAGGGATCCCTGAAGACCACAAGTATCCTTCCTCTGGGCCTGTTTCCAACAGAAAAGTAATCTTGGTGCTTTGCTCATAACCGTTTTTGAGGGACATCGGTGTGATCACCACTGATAGGATGGAACAACAAATGAAAAGGAACACCAATTTCTAGACAGGAGCAGTTGGGAGCAAAGAGTGTGTTGTGGGGTTACGTGTTTATTTGAGTGTCCAAACTTCCCTCTTTATCTGGATATTGTTCTTTACATTAATGAATATCATAAAACCCACTGATTTCAAAGGCCCAGACGCTTGTTTTTACACCAGTTCAGTTGTTGAGGTGAGAGAAAATAAGAAGGACGTTGCTGTACCACTAAATCTATGGCTGGGGAGTGCTGAAACAAAAGAAAAAGAATTCACGGTGGCTTGATAGGGCTATTTTCTACTGACTATCTCTGGAGACACAAACAGAATCCATTTGTTTGATTGTTTTTCAGTTTCACTTGTGTTGGGTACTTGTTCCCACCACTTCGACTGTAGTTTGTCTGTGTCCTTGCATCTCAAGTGCGTCTCCTGTGAGGGATCACGTAGGTGGTTTTGAATATTCATCCCTACTTTTAACCCTGTGTCTTTTGTTTGGAGCACTCAAAGACTGTTTCTTTTTATTCTGATGATTCAGAGCTTTGCCCTTATTGCACTTAAAATTTTTTTTATTATCATTAATCTACAATCACGTGAAGAACATTATGTTTACTTGGCTCCCCCCTTCACCAAGGCACCCTTAGAAACCTCTTACAGATGCTGTCAATCAGCGGAGTTGGATGCTCTAGACCCCTTCACCATGAACCATCCCACACACACCATTACAGTCGCAGTCCATTAGCTTGTAGTAAGATGCTGTAGAATCTTTACTTGTCTTCTCTGTGTTGTACAGCCCTATCCAAGCCCACCCGACCCCAAGCTTTATACATGCTAATCCTAATTTCCCATTTCTTTCTCCACACCCTCATCTCTCCCTTCCCAACCACCCTGCCCAGTCCCTTTCCCTTTGGTAACTGTTAGTCCGCTTTTGGGTCCTGTGAGTATGCTGCTGTTTTTTTCCTTCAGAGTTTCTTTGTTGTTATACTCCACACAGGAGTAAAATCATTTGGTACTTGTCTTTCTCCACCTGGCCTATTTCACTGAGCATACTACCATCTTGCTCCATCCACATCATTGCAAATGGTAGGATTTGTTTTCCTCTTATGACTGCTTACGGCAGTTTTTAAACTGGACTTAATTCTGTCTGTTTGTTGTTTCGCTATGTGCTTTCACCATTGATCTCCTGTTTATGAGCAATAGCTGTATGTTAATCGATATGTATCTGAATCTCTCTGTCTGTCTATCTATCTATCAATCTCTCTATCTGTCCTTCTATCTTTCTTTCTATCTATCTATCTATCTATCTATCTATCTATCTATCTATCTATCTATCTATCTATCTACCTATCTATCCTTCTTTCTATCTATCTTTCTATCTATCTATCTTTCTGTCATCTATCTATCATCTATCATCTATCTATCTATTTATGAATCAATCCTCTTTTTTTCTTCCCATCTATCCTTATGTACAGAACAGTTAACAACATCGCCTATGTCACTTCCCAACATTATGCTTCCAAAAATCCTGCAAGGTAACTAGGACGTAGGAAGAGCACTGGGTTCATTAAGACACTTGCAGGTCTAGTCAGCCTCGTGTGCTTACAAAACCTGTAAATGGTGGTGCAGGGATTGGCACCCATATCTCTGTCATGTACCCTCTTTTACCTGCTTCTGTCTTCAAGACAGTACTCAGCCACATTCATTGAATAAGTGCTCCCTGAAGACCACAAGTATCCTTCCTCTGGGCCTGTTGAAGACAGAAAAATATACTTGGTGCTTTGCTCTCCACCAAGTTTGAGGGACATCGGCGTGAGCTCCGCTGATAGGAGGAGCGACAAATAAAAAGGAACACCTATTTCTAGACAGGAGCATTTGGGAGCAATGACAGTGTTGTGGAGTTACATGTTTGAGTGTCCAAACTTCCCTCTTTAGGTGGTTATTACTTCTTTACATTCAAGAACATCATAAAACCCACTGATTTGTAAAGCCAAGACGCATATTATTACAGCAATTCAGTTGTTGAGGTGCGAAAACATGAGAAGGATATTGCGGAACCACTAAATGTATGGCTGGGCACAGCTGAAACCAAACAAAAAGAATTCACGGTGCCTAGATAGGGCTATTTTCTACTGGCTGTCTCTGGGGACTCAAACAGAATCCATTTGTTTGTTTGTTTGTTTCTCAGGTTCACTTGTGTAGGGTACCTGTAGCTGCCCATTCTGCTTGTAGTTTGTCTGTGTCCTTGGATCCCAAGTGAATCTCCAGAAAGGGAGCACGTAGGTGGTCTTGAGTTTTCATCCCTTCCTCTATCCCTGTGTCTTTTGATTGGAGCACTCAGACCCTGTCCTTTTATTCTGACAATTGAGAGGTGTGTCATTATTGCACTTACAAAAATTTTTTTGTTATCATCAATCTACAATCACGCGAAGATCATTATGATCAACAAGAACACAAAGTCCCCCCCAAAAGTCCCGTTACCGTAACTGTTCAACAGCGTAGTTGGATGCTGTACACCCCTTCAGCATGTCCCCCAACACACACCCCATTACAGCCGCTGTCCATAGGCGTGTAGTAAGATGCTGTAGAAATAGTACTTCTCTTTTGTGTTGTACAGCCCTCACTATGCTCCCCACACCCCACACATTATAAATGCTAATCCTGATGCCCCTTTCTTTCTGCCCACACTTTTCCCTACCTTCCCACAATCCCTGCCCAGTCCCTTTCCCTTTGGTAACTGTTAGTCCACTGTCAGGTTCTGTTAGTCTGCTGCTGTTATTTTCCTTCAGTTTTTCTTTGTTGTTATACCCCACAAATGAGTGAAATCATTTGGTACTTGTCTTTCTCCACCTGTCCTATTTCACTGAGCATAATACCCTCTAGTCCATCCACGTTATTGCAAATGATAGGATTTTTTTTCTTTTATATCTGCTTAGTGCACTTTTTAAACTTGATTTCATTCTTCTTTTTTGTTTGTAGTTTCGCTATGTGCTTTCACCATTGCTTTCCTGTTTATGAGCAGTAGCTTTGTGTTAATCAATATGAACCTATATCTATCTGTCTGTCTATCTATATACCTATCTATCTATGAATCAAACAACTTTTTCTCTCCCCATCTGTCCTTGTGTACAGAACAGTTAAACACATAGACTATGTCACATTCCTACATTATGCTTCGAATAATCTTGCAAGGTAACTAGGCCGTATTGAGAGCACCTGGTTCGCCAAGGCACTTGCAGTTCAAGTCATCCGTGTGAACCCACAAAACCAGGAAATTGTGTTGCAGGGACTTGAACTCGTGTCTCTATCCTCTGTCCTCTTTTATCTCCTTCTCACTTGCTGACTGTATTTAGCCACATTGATTGACTAAGGGCTCCCTGAAGACCACAAGTATCCTTCCTCTGGGCCTGTTTTCGACAGAAAAGTAAACTTGGTGCTTTGTTCACCACCATGCTTGAGGGACATTGGCGTGATCACCGCTGATAGGATGGAACGACAAATGAAAAGGAACACCAGTTTCTAGACAGGAACAGTTGGAGGCAAAGAGTGGGTTGTGGAGTGACGTGTTTATTTGAGTGTCCAAACTTCACTCTTTATATAGTTACTACTTCCTTAAATTCATGAACTTCATAAAACCCACTGATTTCAAAGGTTCAGACACATACTTTTACAGCAATTCAATTGTTGAGGTGAGAAAAAATGAGAAGAACGTTGCTGTACCACTAAATCAATGGCCGGGCAATGCTGAAACCAAACAAACAGAATTCACGTCGGCCAGATAGTGCTATTTTCTACTGACTGTCTCTGGGGATTCAAACAGAATCCATTTGTTTGATTGTTTGTTTTTCAGTTTCACTCGTGTAGGGTACTTGTCCACACACCTTCGGCTTGTAGTTTGTCTGTGTCCATGGATCTCAAGTGAGTCTCCTGTAAGTGAGCACGTAGCTGTCTTGAGTTTTCATCCCTTCTTTTAACCCTGTGTATTTTCTTTGCAGCACTCAGTGCCTGACATTTTATTCTGATGATGCAGAGCTCTGCACGTATTGCACATAAAGAATTTTTTATCATTAATCTACAATCACGTGAAGAACATTATGTTTACTATGCTCCCCCTTCAACAAGTCCTCCCGAGAAACCTCTTCACTCGCTGTCGATCAGCGTAGTTGGTTGCTGTAGACCCCTTCACCATGACCCCCCACAGTCCCAGTTGCAGTCGCTGTCCATCAGTGAGAAGTAAGATGCTATATGATCTCTACTTGTCTTCTCTGTGTTGTATAGTACTCCCCATGCACACCCGAACCCACGCATTATACATGTTAACCAAATTACCACTATACTTTCTCCCCACACTTATCCCTCCCTTCAGACCCACCCTGCCCAGTACTTTTCCCTTTGGTAACTTTTAGTCAGCTCTCGGGTTCTGTGAGTCTGCTGCTGCTTTTTTCCTTCAGTTTTCCTTTGTTGTTATACTCCACACATGAGTGAAATCACTTGGTACATGTCTTTCTCCGCCTGGCCTATTTCTCTGAACATACTACCGTCTAGCTCCATACACGTCATTGCAAATGGTAGTATTTGTTTTCTTCATAATTCTGCTTACTGCACTTTTTAAACTGGGTTTCATTCTTCCTTTTTGTTCGCAGTTTAGCTATGTTATTCACCATTCAACTCCTGGTTATGAACCATAGCTTTGTGTCAGTCGATATATATCTGTATTTATCTATCTAACTGTCTGACTGTCTAACTATGTATCTATGTGTACATGTATATATATATCTATCTGTCTATCTATCTATCTTGATATCATCTATCTGTGATGTCTATCATCTATCAATCTATGTACCTGTCTATCTATCTTACATCTGTCGTCTGTCTAACTATCTATGAATCAGTCATCTTTTTTCCTGCCCATCTGTCCTTGTGTACAGAACAGTTAACCGTATATCCTCTATCACTTTCCTACACTATTCTTCCAAAAATCCTGCAAAGTATCTAGGCTGTAGAGAGAGCAATGGGTTCACCGAGACACTTGCAGGTCGAGACGGCCGCGTGTACCTACAAAACCAGGAAATGGTTGTGCTGGGACTTGAACCGTGTCTCTATCCTCTGTCCTCTTTCATCTCCTTCTAACTTGCTGTCTGTATTTAGCCACATTCATTGACTAAATGCTCCCTGAAGACCACAAGTATCCTTCCTCTGTGCCTGTTGTCGACAGAAAAGTGTACTTGGTTCTTTGCACAACGCCATGTTTGAGGGACATCGGCGTGATCACTGCTGATAGCTGGAGGGACAAATATAAAGGAACACCTATTTCTGGACAGGAGCAGTTGGGAACAAAGAGTGTGTTGTGGAATGAAGTGTTTATTTGAGGGTCCAATCTTCCCTCTTTATGTGGTTATTACTTCTTTACATTCCTGAACATCATAAAACGCAATGATTTTAAAAGCCCAGACGCATATTATTACTGCAAATCATTTGTTGAGGTGAGAGGAAATGAGAAGGAAGTTGCTGCACCACTGAATCTATGCCTGAGCACTGCTGAAACCAAACAAAAAGTATTCACGGTGGCTAGATAGGGCTGTTTTTTACTGACTCTCTCTGGGGACTCAAACAGAATCCGTTTGTTTGTTTGTTTCTCAGTTTCACATGTATAGGGTACCTGTCCCCGCCCCTTCAACTTGTAGTTTCTCTGTTTCCTTGGATCTCAAGTGAGTCTCCAGTAAGGGAGCACGTATGTGGTCTTGAGTTTTCATCAGTACTTCTAAACCTGTGTCTTTTGATTGGAGCACTCAAAGCCTGTACTTTCATTCTGATATTTGAGAGCTGTGCTCTTACTGCACTTTGAAATTTTTTGTTCTCATTAATATAAAATCACATGCCGAACATTATGTTTTCCAGTCTACCCCCTTCACCATGTCCCCCCCAAATCCTAGTTACAGTCGCTGTCCATCAGCATGTAATATGATGCTGTAGAATCACTACATGTCTTCTCTATGTAGTACAGCCCTACCCATGACCCCCCACCCTACACATTATACATGCTTATCCTAATGCCCCCATTCTTTTTCCCTGCCCTTATTACTCCCTTCCCACAAACCCTACAAAGTCCCTTTCTCTTTGGTAACTGTTAGTCCACTCTCAGGTTCTGTGAGTCTGCTGCTGTCTTTTCCTTCAGTTTTTCTTTCTTATCATACTCCACACATGAGTGAAATCATTTGGTACATGTATTTCTAAGCCTGGCCTATTTGGATGAGCATAATACCCTCTAGCTCCATTCACGTTATTTCAAATGATGGTATTTGTTTTCTTCTTATGGCTGCTTACTACACTTTTTAAACTGGAGTTCATTCTTATTTTTCTTTGTAGTATCGCTATGTGCTTTCACCATTGCTCTCCTGGTTATGAGCAGAAGCTTTGTGTTAATCGTTATGTACCTATATCTATCTATCTGTCTGTCTATCTATTTATCAATCAATCAATCTATCAGCTTTTTGTCTGCCCATCTGTCCTTGTGTACAGAACAGTTAAACACATAGCCTATGTCACTCTCCTACTTTATGCTTCCCAAAATCCTGCAATGTAACTAATATTTAGGGAGAGCACTGGGTTCACCGAGACACTTGCAGGTCGAGTCGGCCGCGTGTACCTACAAAACCAGGAAATTGTTGTGCCGGGACTTGAACTGTGTCTCTATCCTCTGTCCTCTTTCATCTCCTTCTAACTTGCTGTCTGTATTTAGCCACATTCATTGACTAAGTGCTCCCTGAAGACCACAAGTATCATTCCTCTGGGCCTTTTGTCAACAGAAAAGTAAACATGTTGCTTTGCTCACCACCATGTTTGAGGGGCATCAGCGTGATCACCACCGATAGGACGGAGGGTCAAATAAAAAGGAACACCAGTTTCTAGACAGGAGCAGTTGGGAGCTAAGAGTGCATTGTGGAGTGACATGTTTATTTGAGTGTCCAAACTTCCCTATTTAGGTGGTTATTAGATCTTCACATTCGTGAAAATCATAAAACCCACTGATTTCAAAGAGCCAGATGCTTATTATTACAGCAACTCAGTTGTTGAGGTGAGAGGAAATGAGAAGTATGTTGCTGCACCACTAAATCTATGGCTGGGAACTGCTGAAACCAAACAAAAAGAATTCACCCTTTACAGATAGGGCTGTTTTCTGCTGACTGTCTCTGGGTACTCAAACAGAATCCATTTGATTGATTATTTGTTTTTCAGTTTCACTCGTGTAGGGTACTTGTCCAAACACCTTTGGCTTGTAGTTTGTCTGTGTCCTTGGATCTCAAGTGAGTCTCCTATATGTAAGCACGTATGGGTCTTGAGTTTTCATACCTTCTTTCAACCCTGTGTCTTTTGTTTGCAGCACTCAGTGCCTGACCTTTCTTTCTGATGATTCAGAGCTGTGCACTTATTGCACTTAAAGAATTTTTTTTATCATTAATTTACAATCACGTGAAGAACATTATGTTTACTTTGCTCGCCCCTTCACCAAGTCCCCCCGAGAAACCTATTCAGTCGCTGTCGATCAGCGTAGTTGGATGCTGTAGACAACTTCAACATGTCCCCCCCCACAGACCCTGTAACAGTCGCTGTCCATCAGTGAGTAGTATGATGCTATATGATCTCTACTAGTCTTCTCTGTGTTGTACAGTACTCCCCATGCACACCCGACAACACTCATTATACATGCTAATCCTAATGCCCCCATTCTTTCTCCCCACACTTATCCCTCCCTTCAGACCCACCCTGCGCAGTCCTTTTCCCTTTGGTAACTTTTAGTCAGCTCTCGGGTTCTGTGAGTCTGCTGCTGCTTTTTTCCTTCAGTTTTCCTTTGTTGTTATATTCCACACATGAGTGAAATCAGTTGGTACTTGTCTTTCTCCGCCTGGCCTATTTCTCTGAACATACTACCGTCTACCTCCATTCACGTCATTGCAAATGGTAGTAGTTGATTTCTTCATAATTCTGCTTACTGCACTTTTAAACTGGATTTCATTCTTCCTTTTTGTTCGTAGTTTAGCTATGTTATTCACCATTCAACTCCTGATTATGAACCATAGCTTTGTGTCAGTCGATATGTATCTGTATTTATCTATCTAACTGTCTGACTGTCTAACTATGTATCTATGTGTATATGTATATATCTATCTATCTATCTTCCTATCATCTATCTATGATGTCTATCATCTATCAATCTATGTACCTGTCTATCTATCTTACATCTGTCGTCTGTCTATCTATCTATAAATCAATCATCTTTTTTTCTGCATATCTGTCCTTGTGTACAGAAAAGTTAACCGTATATCCTCCATCACTTTCCTACACTATGCTTCCAAAAATCCTGCAAAGTATCTAGGCTGTAGAGAGAGCAATGGGTTCACCGAGACACTTGCAGGTCGAGTCGGCCGCGTGTACCTACAAAACCAGGAAATGGTTGTGCTGGGACTTGAACCGTGTCTCTATCCTCTGTCCTCTTTCATCTCCTTCTAACTTGCTGTCTGTATTTAGCCACATTCATTGACTAAGTGCTCCCTGAAGACCACAAGTATCATTCCTCTGGGCCTGTTGTCGACTGAAAGTAAACTTGTTGCTTTGCTCACCAACATGTTTGAGGGACATCAGCGTGATCACCGCCGATAGGACGGAGGGTCAAATGAAAAGGAACACCAATTTCTAGACAGGAGCAGTTGGGAGCAAATTGTTTGTTGTTGAGAGACGTGTTTGGTTCAGTGTTCAAATTTCCCTCTTTATGTGGTGATTACTTCTTTACAATCGTGAACATCATAAAACCTATGATTTCAAAAGTCCAGATGCATATTAATACAGCAATTCATTTGCTGATGTGAGAAAAAATGAGAAGGACATTGCAGTACCACTAAATCTATACCTGGTCACTGCTGAAACCAAACAAAAAGAATTCATGGTGGCTAGGTAGGACTATTTTCTAGTGACTGTCTCTGGGGATTCAAACAGAATCCATTTGTTTCTTTGTTTCTCAGATTCACTTGTATAGGGTACCTGTCCGCGCCCCTTCAGCTTGTAGTTTGTCTGTGTCCTTGGATCTCAAGTGAGTCTCCAGTAAGGGAGCACATAGGTGATCTTGAGTTTTCATCAGTACTTCTAACCCTGTGTCTTTTGATTGGAGCAGACAAAGCCTGTACTTTTATTCTGATATTTGAGAGCTATGCTCTTACTGCACTTTGAAATTTTTTTTTGTTCTCATTAATATACAATTACATGCAGAACAATATGTTTACTAGTCTACCTCCTTCACCAAGTCCTTGAAAAAATCCCAGTTACAGTCTTTGTCCGTTAGCGTGTAGTAAGATGCTGTAGAATCACCACTTGTCTTCTCTGTGTTGTATAGCCCTCCCCATGACACTACACCCTACACATTGTTCATGCAAATCCTAATGCCCCTATTCTTTTTCCCCGCCCTTATCACTCCCTTCCCACAAACCCTACCAAGTCCATTTCTCTTTGGTAACGGTTAGTACTCTCTCGGGTACTCTGTGTCTGCTGCTGTTTTTTCCTTCAGTTTTTTTTGTTGTCGTACTCCACACATGAGTGAAATCATTTGGTACATTTATTTCTCCGAATGGCCTAATTGACTGAGCACAATACCCCCTAGCTCCATCCACGTTATTGCAAATGATAGGATTTGTTTTCTTCTTTTGGCTGCTCACTGCACTTTTTAAACTGGATTTCATTCTTCTTTTTTGTTTGTACTATCGCTATGTGCTTTCTCCATTGCTCTCCTCGTTATGAGCAGTAGCTTTGTGTTAATCGATATGTACCTATATCTATCTATCTATCTATCTGTCTATCTATTTATCAATCAATCAATCATCTTTTTGTCTGCCCATCTGTCCTTGAGTACAGAAGAGTTAACCATATACCCTATATCACTTTCCTACATTATGCTTCCAAAAATCCTGCTAGGTAACTATTCTGTAGGGAGAGCACTGGGTTCACCGAGACACTTTCAGGTTGTTTCGGCCGCGTGTACTACAAAACCAATAAATGGTTGTGCAGGAAGATATACCCGTGTCTCTATCTTCTGTCCTCTTTCATCTCCTTCTAAATTGCTCTCTGTATTTAGCCACATTCTTTGACTAAGTGCTCCCTGAAGACCACAAGTATCATTCCTCGGGGCCTGTTGTCAACAGAAAAGTAAACTTGTTGCTTTGATCACCACCATGTTTGAAGGACATTGGCATGATCACTGCGGATAGGACGGAGGGTCAAATAAAAAGGAACACCAATTTCTAGACAGGAGCAGTTGGGAGCTAAGAGTGTATTGTGGAGTGACATGTTTATTTGAGTGTCCAAACTTCCCTCTTTAGGTGGTTATTACTTCACATTCGTGAAGATCATAAAACCCACCGATTTCAAAGGCCCAGATGCTTATTATTACAGGAACTCATTTGTTGAGGTGAGAGAAAACAAGAAGGACGTTGCTGCACCACTAAATCTATGGATGGGATCTGCTGAAAACAAACAAAAAGAATTCACCGTGGCCAGATAGGGCTATTTTCTACTGAATGTCTCTGGGGTCTCAAACAGAATCCATTTGTTTCATTGTTTGTTTTTCAGTTTCACTCGTGTAGGGTACTTGTCCCCACACCTTCAGCTTGCAGTTTGTCTGTGTCCTTGGATCTCAAGTGAGTCTCCTGTAAGGAAGCACGTAGGTTTCTTGAGTTTTCATCCGTTCTTTTAACCATGTGTCTTTTGTTTGTAGCACTCAGTGCTTGACCATTAATTCTGATGATTCAGAGCAGTGCACATATTGCATTTAAGTATTCTTTTTATCATTAATCTGCAATCACGTGAAGAACATTATGTTTACTGTGCTCCCCCCTTCACCAAGTCCCCCCGAAAAACCTCTTCAGTCACTGTCGATCAGCGTAGTTGGATGCTGTAGAACCCTTCACCATGTCCCCCACCACAGACCCCGTTACTGTCATTGTACATCAGTGAGTAGTAAGATGCTATATGATCTCAACTAGTCTTCTCTGTGTTGTATAGTACTCCCCATGGACACCCAACCCCACGCATTATACATGCTAATCCTAATGCCCCATTCTTTCTCCCCACACTTATCCCTCCCTTCAGACCCACCCTGCCCAGTCCTTTTCCCTTTCGTAACTTTTAGTCAACTCTCGGGTTCTGTGAGTCTGCTGCTGTTTTTTACCTTCAGTTTTTCTTTGTTGTTATACTCCACACATGAGTGAAATCACTTGGTACTTGCCTTTCTCCGCCTGGCCTATTTCTCTGAACATACTACCGTTTAGCTCCATCCACGTCATTGCAAACGGTAGTATTTGTTTTCTCCTTAAGGCTGCTTACTGCACTCATTAAACGGATTTCATTCTTACTTTTTGTTCGTAGTTTAGCTATGTTATTCAAAATTCAACTCCTGGTTATGAAAGATATCTTTGTGTCAATCGATATGTGTCTGTATCTATCTATCTAATGCTCTGTCTGTCCATCTATGTATCTATGTATGTATGTATCTATGTATCTGTCTACCTTTCTTCCTATCATCTATCTATGATGTCTATCATCTGTCAATCTATGTACCTAACTGTCTATCTTTCATCTGTCATCTGTCTAAATATCTATCTATGAATCAATCATCTTTTTGTCTGCACAACAATCCTTCTGTACAGAACAGTTAACAACATAGCCTATGTCTCTTCCCTACATTATGCTTCCAGAAATCTTGCAAGGTAACTAAGCCATAAGGAGAGCACTGTGTTCACCGATACAATTTGAGGTAGAGTCAGCCACGTGTGCTTACAAAACCAGTAAATGGAGGTGAAAAGACTTGAAACCGTATATCTGTTCTCTGTCCTCTTATACTGCCTGCTCGCTTGGTGACTTTATTAAGCCTCATTCAGTGAGAAAGTGATCCCTGAAGACCACAAGTATCCTCCCTCTGGGCCTGTTGTCGAAAGAAAAGTGTACTTGGTTCTTTGCACACCGCCATGTTTGAGGGACATTGGCGTGATCACTGCTGATAGGTGGAGGGACAAATATAAAGGAACACCTATTTCTGGACAGGAGCAGTTGGGAACAAAGAGTGTGTTGTGGAGTGAACTGTTTATTTGAGGGTCCAATCTTACCTCTTTATGTGGTTATTACTTCATTACATTCCTGAACATCATAAAACGCAATGATTTTAAAAGTCCAGACGCATATTATTACAGCAATTCATTTGTTGAGGTTAGAGGAAATGAGAAGGAAGTTGCTGCACCACTAAATCTATGCCTGAGCACTGCTGAAACCAAACAAAAAGTATTCACGATGGCTAGATAGGGCTATTTTTTACTGACTCTCTGGTGACTCAAACAGAATCCATTTCTTTGTTTGTTTCTCAGTTTCACATGTATAGGGTACCTGTCCCCACCCCTTCAGCTTGTAGTTTGTCTGTATCCTTGGATCTCAATTGAGTCTCCAGTAAGGGAGCACGTAGGTGGTCTTGAGTTTTCATCAGTACTTCTAAACCTGTGTCTTTTGATTGGAGCACACAAAGCCTGTACTTTCATTCTGATATTTGAGAGCTGTGCTCTTACTGCACTTTGAAATTTTTTGTTCTCATTAATAGAAAATCACATGCAGAACGTTATGTTTTCCAGTCTACCCCCTTCACTATGTCCCCCCCAAATCCCAGTTACAGTCGCTGTCAATCAGCATGTAATAAGGTGCTGTAGAATCACTACATGTCTTCTCTATGTTGTACAGCACTACCCATGACTCCCCACCCTTCACATTATACATGCTTATCCTAAGGCCCCCATTCTTTTTCCCCGCCCTTATTACTCCCTTCCCACAAACCCTACCCAGTCCCTTTCTCTTTGGTAACTGTTAGTCCACTCTCGGGTTCTGTGAGTCTGCTGCTGTCTTTTCCTTCAGTTTTTCTTTCTTATCATACTCCACACATGAGTGAAATCATTTGGTACATGTATTGCTCCGCCAGGCCTATTTGGCTGAGCATAATACCCTCTAGCTTCATTCACGTTATTGCAAATGATGGTATTTGTTTTCTTCTTATGGCTGCTTACTGCACTTTTTAAACTGGAGTTCATTCTTATTTTTGTTTGTAGTATCGCTATGTGCTTTCACCATTGCTCCCCTGGTTATGAGCAGTAGCTTTGTGTTAATAGTTATGTACCTATATCTATCTATCTGTCTGTCTATCTATTTATCAATCAATCAATCTATCAGCTTTTTGTCTGCCCATCTATCCTTGTGTACAGAACAGTTAAACACATAACCTATGTCAGTCTCCTACATTATGCTTCCAAAAATCCTGCAATATAACTAATATTTAGGGAGAGCACTGGGTTCACCGAGACACTTGCAGATCGAGTCGGCCGCGTGTACCTACAAAAGCAGGAAATGGTTGTGCAGGGACTTGAAACCGTGTCTCTACCCACTGTCCTCTTTCATCTCCTTCTCACTTGCTGTCTGTATTTAGCCACATTCATTGAATAAGTGCTCCCTGAAGACCACAAGTATCCTTCCTCTGGGCCTGTTGTCGACAGAAATGTTAACTTGTTGCTTTCCTCACCACCATGTTTGAAGGACATCAGCGTGATCAATGCTGATAGGACGGAGGGTCAAATAAAAAGGAACACCAATTTCTAGACAGGAGCAGTTGGGAGCTAAGAGTGTATTGAGGAGTGACATGTTTATTTGAGTGTCCAAACTTCCCTCTTTAGGTGGTTATTACTTCACATTCGTGAAGATCATAAAACCCACCGATTTCAAAGGCAAAGATGCTTATTATTACAGCAACTCAGTTGCTGAAGTGAGAGAAAATGTGAAGGACATTGCTGCACCACTAAATCTATGTCTGGGCCCTACCGAAAACAAACAAAAAGAATTCACTGTGGCCAGATAGGGCTATTTCTACTGACTGTCTCTGGGGGCTCAAACACAATCCATTTATTGGATTGTTTGTTTTTCAGTTTCACTCGTCTAGGGTACTTGTCCCCACACCTACAGCTTGTATTTTGTCTGTGTCCTTGGAACTCAAGTGAATCTTCAGTAAGGAAGCACGTAGGGTTTTTGAGTTTTCATCCGTTATTTTAACCCTGTGTCTTTTGTTTGCAGCACTCAGAGCCTGACCGTTTATTCTGATGATTCAGTACTGTGCCCTTATTGCACTTAAAAAAATTTTTTTGTTATCATTAGTCTACAATTACGTGAAGAACCTTATGTTTACTATGCTCCCCCTTCACCAAGTCCCCCCGAAAATCCTCTTCAGTCGCTGTCCATCAGTGAGTAGTAAGATGCTATATAATCTCTAATAGTCTTCTCTGTGTTGTACAGCACTCCCCATGCCTTCCCGACCCCACGCAATATACATGCTAATCCTAATGCCCCCATTCTTTCTCCCCAAACTTATCCCTCACTTCAGAACCTCCCGGCCCAGTCCTTTTCCCTTTGGCAACTTTCAGTCAACTCTCGGGTTCTGTGAGTCTGCTGCTGTTTTTTTCCTTCAGTTTTTCTTTGTTGTTATACTCCACACATGAGTGAAATCATTTGATACTTTTCTTTCGCCGACTGACTATTTCTGTGAACATACTACCATCTAGCTCCATGCACGTCATTGCAAATGGTAGGATTTGTTTTCTTCTTATGGCTGCTTACTGCACTTTGTAAACAGGGTTTCTTTCTTCCTTTTCGTTTGTAGTTTATCTATGTGCTCTCACCATTCATCTCCTGGTTATGAGCAACAGCTGTGTTTCAATCGATATGTATCTGTATCTATTTATTTCTCTGTCTCTCTGTTTATCTATCTATCTTTCTATATAACCTTCTATCTCTCTGTCCTTCTCTCTATATATCTATCCATCTATCTAGCTTCCTATCACCTATCATGTGTATCATCTATCTATCTCTCATCTGTTATCTATCTGTCTGTCTATCTATGAATAAATCATCTTTCTGACTGCCCATCTATCCTTATGTACAGAACAGTTAACAACATCACCTATGTCACTTCCCTACATTATGCTTCCAAAAACATTGCAAGGTCACTAGGCCGCAGGGAGAGCACTGGGCTCACTGAGACAGTTGCAAATCAGGTCAGCCGCGTGTGCTTACAAAACCAGTAAATGGTGGTGCAGGGACTTGAACCCGTATCTCTGTCCTCTGTCCTCTTAAACCTCCTTCTCGCTTGCTAACTGTATTTAACCACACTCATTGACTAAGTCCTCACAGAAGACTGCAAGTACACATCCTCTGGGCCTGTTGAAGACAGAAAATTATACTTGGTGCTTTACTCACCACCATGTTTGAGGGACATTGGCGTGTTCACCACTGATAGGAGGAGGGACAAATAAAAAGGAACACCTATTTTTAGACAGGAGCATTTGGGAGCAAATTGTTTGTTGTGGAGAGACGTGTTTGGTTCATTGTTCAAACTTCCCTCTTTATGTGGTTATTACTTCTTTACACTCGTGAACATCATAAAACCCAGTGATTTCGAAAACCGAGATGCATATTATTACAGCAATTCATTTGCTGATGTGAGAAAAAATGAGAAGGACATTGCAGTATCACAAAATCTATACCTGGTCACTGCTGAAACCAAACAAAAAGAATTCACGGTGGCTAGTTAGGACTAATTTCTAGTGACTATCTCTGGGGACTCAAACAGAATCCATTTGTTTCTTTGTTTCTCAGATTCACTTATATAGGGTACCTGTCCGCGCCCCTTCAGCTTGTACTTTGTCTGTGTCCTTGGATCTCAAGTGAGTCTCCAGTAAGGGAGCACATAGGTGATCTTGAGTTTTCATCAGTACTTCTAAACCTGTTTCTTTTGATTGGAGCTGTCAAAGCCTGTACTTTTACTCTGATATTTGAGAGCTATGCTCCTACTGCACTTTGAAATATTTTTTTGTTCTCATTAATATACAATTACATGCAGAACGATATGTTTAGTAGTCTACCTCCTTCACCAAGTCCTTGCCAAATCCCAGTTACAGTCGCTGTCCGTCAGCGTGTAGTACGATGCTGTAGAATCACCACTTCTCTTCTCTGTGTTGTACATCCCTCCCCATGACACTACACCCTACACATTGTGCATGCAAATCCTAATGCCCCCATTCTTTTTCCCCGCCCTTATCACTCCCTTCCCACAAACCCTACCAAGTCCATTTCTCTTTGGTAACGGTTAGTCCTCTCTTGGGTACTGTGTGTCTACTGCTGTTTTTTCCTTCAGTTTTTCTTTGTTGTCGTACTCCACACATGAGTGAAATCATTTGGTACATTTATTTCTCCGACTGGCCTAATTGACTGAGAATAATACCCTATAGCTCCATCCACGTTATTGCCAATGATAGGATTTGTTTTCTTCTTATGGCTTCTTACTGCACTTTTTAAACTGGATTTTACTCTTCTTTTTTGTTTGTAGTTTCGCTGAGTGCTTCAACCATTGCTCTCATGGTGATGAGCAGTAGCTTTGTGTTAATCGATATGTTCCTATATCTATCTATCTGTCTGTCTATCTATCTATCTGTCTATCTATTTAAAATCAATCAATCATCTTTTTGTCTGCCCATCTGTCCTAGTGTACGGAACAGTTAACCACATAGCCCATGTCACTTTCCTACATTATGCTTCCAAAAATCCTGCAAGGTAACTATTCTGTAGGGAGAGCACTGGGATCACCGAGACACTTGCAGGTCGTGTCGGCTGCGTGTACTACAAAACCAGTAAATGGTTCTGCAAGGACATGAACATGTGTCTCTATCCTCTGTTCTCCTTCATCTCCTTCTAATTTACTCTCTGTATTTAGCCACATTCATTGACTAAGTGCTCCCTGAAGACCACAAGTATCCTTCCTCTGGGCCTGTAGTCGACAGAAAATTAAAATTCTTGCTTTGATTACCACCATGTTTGAAGGACATCAGCATGATCACTGTGGATAGGACGGAGGGACAAATAAAAAGGAACACCAACTTCTAGACAGGAGCAGTTGGGAGCTAAGAGTGTTCTGTGGAGTCACATGTTTATTTGAGTGTCCAAAATTCCCTCTTTAAATGGTTATTACTTCACATTCGTGAAGATCATAAAACCCACCAATTTCAATGGCCCAGAATCTTAATATTACAGAAACTCAGTTGTTGAGGTGAGAGAAAATGACAAGGACGTTGCTGCACCAATGAATCTATGGCTGGGCCCTGCTGAAAACAAACAAAAAAATTCACGATGGCCAGATAGGGCTATTTACTGTTGACTGTTTCTGGGGGCTCATACAGAATCCATTTGTTTGATTGTTTGTTTTTCAGTTTCATTCGTGTAGGGTACTTGTCCCCACACCTTCAGCTGGTAGTTTGTCTGTGTCCTTGGATCTCAAGTGAGTCTCCTGTAAGGAAGCATGTAGGTTTCTTGAATTTTCATCCGTTCTTTTAATCCTGTGTCATTTGTTTGCAGCATTAAGAGCCTGAACTTTAATTCTGATGATTCAGAGCTGTGCCCTTATTGCACTTAAAACAATTTTTTTGTAGTCATTAATCTACAGTCACGTGAAGAATATTATGTTTACTATGCTCCCCCTTCACCAAGTCCAACCCCAAAAACCTCTTACAGTTGCTCTCCGTCAGCATAGTTGGATGCTATAGACCCCTTCACCATGTACCCTTTCACAGACACCGTTACAGTCGCTGTCAATCAGCGAGTAGTAAGATGCTATATAATCTCTACTAGTCTTCTCTGTGTTGACAGCACTCCCCATGACCCCCGACCCCACGCAATATACATGCTAATCCTAATGCCCCCATTCTTTCTCCCCGCACTTATCCCTTCCTTCAGAACCACCCTGCCCATTTCCTTTCACTTTGGCAACTTTTAGTCAACTCTACGGTTCTGTGAGTCTTCTGCAGTTTTTTTCCTTCAGTTTTTCTTTGTTGTTATATTCCACACATGAGTGAAATCATTTGATTCTTGTCTTTCGCCGCCTGACCTATTTCTCTGAACATACTACCGTCTAGCACCATCAACGTCAATGCAAATGGTAGGATTTGTTTTCTTCTTATTTCTGCTTACTGCACTTCGTAAACTAGATTTCATTCTACCTTTTTTTTGTAGTTTAGCTATGTGTTCTCACCATTCATCTCCTGGTTATGAGCAACAGCTTTGTGTCAATCGATATGTATCTGTATTTATTTATTGCTCTGTCTGTCTGTATATCTATATATCTTTCTATATATCCTTCTATCTCTCTGTCCTTCTCTCTATATATCTATCCATCTATCTAGCTTCCTATCACCTATCATGTGTATCATCTATCTATCTCTCATCTGTTATCTATCTGTCTGTCTATCTATGAATAAATCATCTTTCTGTCTGCCCATCTATCCTTATGTACAGAACAGTTAACAACATCACCAATGTCACTTCCCTACATTATGCTTCCAAAAACATTGCAAGGTCACTAGGCCGCAGGGAGAGCACTGGGCTCACTGAGACACTTGCAGATCGAGTCAGCTGCGTGTGCTTACAAAACCAGTAAATGGTGGTGCAGAGACTTGTAACCGTATCTCTGTCCTCTCTCCTCTAATACTCCTTCTCGCTTGCTAACAGTATTTAGCTACATTCATTGCCTAAGTGCTCTCTGAAAACCCCAAATATACTTCCTCTCTGCCTGTTGTAGACATAAAAGTAAACTTGCTGCTTTACTCACCAATATGTTTTAGGGATATAGGCATGTTCACCACTGATAGGAGGAGGGACAAATAAAAAGGAACACCTATTTCTAGACAGGAGCATTTGGAAGCAAATTGTTTGTTGTGGAGAGACATGTTTGGTTCAGTGTTCAAACTTCCCTCTATATGTGGTTATTACATCTTTACAATCGTGAACATCATAAAACCCAGTGATTTCAAAAGTCCAGATGCATATTATTACAGCAATTCATTTGTTGATGTGAGAATAAATGAGAAGGACATTGCAATACCACTAAATCTATACCTGGTCACTGCTGAAACCAAACAAAAAGCATTCACGGTGGCTAGGTAGGACTATTTTCTAGTGACTGTCTCTGGGGACTCAAACAGAATCCATTTGTTTCTTTGTTTCTCAGATTCACTTGTATAGGATACCTGTCCGCGCCCCTTCAGCTTGTAGTTTGTCTCTGTCCTTGGATCTCACGTGAGTCTCCAGAAAGGGAGCACGCAGGTGCTCTTGAGTTTTCATCAGTTCTTCTAACTGTGTGTCTTTTGATTGGAGCAGTCAAATCCTCAACTTATATTCTGTAATTTGAGAGCTATGCTGTTACTGCACTTTGAAATTTTTTTTGCTCTCATCTATATACAATCACATGCAGAACATTATGTTTACTAGTCTACCCCCTTCACCAAGTCCTCGCCAAATCCCAGTTACAGTCGATATCCATCAGCATGCATTAAGATGTTGTAGAATCACTACTTGTCTTCTCCGTTTTGTAAAGCCCTCCCCATGACCCTACACCCTACACATTATTCTTGCTAATCCTAATGCCCCCATTCTTTTTCCCGACATTATCACTCCCTTCCCACAAACCCTACCCAGTCCCTTGCTCTTTGGTAACTGTTAGTCCACTCTCGGGTTCTGTGTGTCTGCTGCTGTTTTTTCCTTCAGTTTTTCTTTGTTGTCGTACTCCACACATGAGTGAAATCATTTGGTACATGTATTTCTCCGACTGGCCTATTTGACTGAGCATAATACCTTCTAGCTCCATCCACTTTATTGCCAATGATAGGATTTGTTTTCTTCTTAATGCTGCTTTCCGCACTTTTTAAAATGGATTTTATTCTTCTTTTTTCTTTTTAGTTTCGCTATGTGCTTCAACTATTGCTATCATGGTTTTGAGCAATAGCTTTGTGTTAAACGATATGTACCTAAATCTATCTGTCTGTCTGTCTATCTATCTATCAATCAACCAATCAATTAATCATCATTTGTCTATATGTCTGTCTATCTATTTATCAATCAATCTATCTAACAGCTTTTTGTCTGCCCATCTGTCCTTGTGTACAGAACAGTTAAACACATAGCCTATGTCACTCTCCTACATTATGCTTCCAAAAATCCTGCAATGTAACTAATATTTAGGGAGAGCACTGGGTTCACCGAGACACTTGCAGATCGAGTCGGCCGCGTGTACCTACAAAAGCTGGAAATGGTTGTGCAGGGACTTGAAATCGTGTCTCTACCCACTGTCCTCTTTCATCTCCTTCTCACTTGCTGTCTGTATTTAGCCACATTCATTGAATAAGTGCTCCCTGAAGACCACAAGTATCCTTCCTCTGGGCCTGTTGTCGACAGAAATGTTAACTTGTTGCTTTCCTCACCACCATGTTTGAAGGACATCAGCGTGATCAATGCTGATAGGACGGAGGGACAAATAAAAAGGAACACCAATTTCTAGACAGGAGCAGTTGGGAGCTAAGAGTGTATTGAGGAGTGACATGTTTATTTGAGTGTCCAAACTTCCCTCTTTAGGTGGTTATTACTTCACATTCGTGAAGATCATAAAACCCACCGATTTCAAAGGCAAAGATGCTTATTATTACAGCAACTCAGTTGCTGAAGTGAGAGAAAATGTGAAGGACATTGCTGCACCACTAAATCTATGTCTGGGCCCTACCGAAAACAAACAAAAAGAATTCACTGTGGCCAGATAGGGCTATTTCTACTGACTGTCTCTGGGGGCTCAAACACAATCCATTTATTGGATTGTTTGTTTTTCAGTTTCACTCGTCTAGGGTACTTGTCCCCACACCTACAGCTTGTATTTTGTCTGTGTCCTTGGAACTCAAGTGAATCTTGAGTAAGGAAGCACGTAGGGTTTTTGAGTTTTCATCCGTTATTTTAACCCTGTGTCTTTTGTTTGCAGCACTCAGAGCCTGACCGTTTATTCTGATGATTCAGTACTGTGCCCTTATTGCACTTAAAAAAATTTTTTTGTTATCATTAGTCTACAATTACGTGAAGAGCCTTATGTTTACTATGCTCCCCCTTCACCAAGTCCCCCCGAAAATCCTCTTCAGTCGCTGTCCATCAGTGAGTAGTAAGATGCTATATAATCTCTAATAGTCTTCTCTGTGTTGTACAGCACTCCCCATGCCTTCCCGACCCCACGCAATATACATGCTAATCCTAATGCCCCCATTCTTTCTCCCCAAACTTATCCCTCACTTCAGAACCTCCCGGCCCAGTCCTTTTCCCTTTGGCAACTTTCAGTCAACTCTCGGGTTCTGTGAGTCTGCTGCTGTTTTTTTCCTTCAGTTTTTCTTTGTTGTTATACTCCACACATGAGTGAAATCATTTGATACTTTTCTTTCGCCGACTGACTATTTCTGTGAACATACTACCATCTAGCTCCATGCACGTCATTGCAAATGGTAGGATTTGTTTTCTTCTTATGGCTGCTTACTGCACTTTGTAAACAGGGTTTCTTTCTTCCTTTTCGTTTGTAGTTTATCTATGTGCTCTCACCATTCATCTCCTGGTTATGAGCAACAGCTGTGTTTCAATCGATATGTATCTGTATCTATTTATTTCTCTGTCTCTCTGTTTATCTATCTATCTTTCTATATAACCTTCTATCTCTCTGTCCTTCTCTCTATATATCTATCCATCTATCTAGCTTCCTATCACCTATCATGTGTATCATCTATCTATCTCTCATCTGTTATCTATCTGTCTGTCTATCTATGAATAAATCATCTTTCTGACTGCCCATCTATCCTTATGTACAGAACAGTTAACAACATCACCTATGTCACTTCCCTACATTATGCTTCCAAAAACATTGCAAGGTCACTAGGCCGCAGGGAGAGCACTGGGCTCACTGAGACAGTTGCAAATCAGGTCAGCCGCGTGTGCTTACAAAACCAGTAAATGGTGGTGCAGGGACTTGAACCCGTATCTCTGTCCTCTGTCCTCTTAAACCTCCTTCTCGCTTGCTAACTGTATTTAACCACACTCATTGACTAAGTCCTCACAGAAGACTGCAAGTACACATCCTCTGGGCCTGTTGAAGACAGAAAATTATACTTGGTGCTTTACTCACCACCATGTTTGAGGGACATTGGCGTGTTCACCACTGATAGGAGGAGGGACAAATAAAAAGGAACACCTATTTTTAGACAGGAGCATTTGGGAGCAAATTGTTTGTTGTGGAGAGACGTGTTTGGTTCATTGTTCAAACTTCCCTCTTTATGTGGTTATTACTTCTTTACACTCGTGAACATCATAAAACCCAGTGATTTCGAAAACCGAGATGCATATTATTACAGCAATTCATTTGCTGATGTGAGAAAAAATGAGAAGGACATTGCAGTATCACAAAATCTATACCTGGTCACTGCTGAAACCAAACAAAAAGAATTCACGGTGGCTAGTTAGGACTAATTTCTAGTGACTATCTCTGGGGACTCAAACAGAATCCATTTGTTTCTTTGTTTCTCAGATTCACTTATATAGGGTACCTGTCCGCGCCCCTTCAGCTTGTACTTTGTCTGTGTCCTTGGATCTCAAGTGAGTCTCCAGTAAGGGAGCACATAGGTGATCTTGAGTTTTCATCAGTACTTCTAAACCTGTTTCTTTTGATTGGAGCTGTCAAAGCCTGTACTTTTACTCTGATATTTGAGAGCTATGCTCCTACTGCACTTTGAAATATTTTTTTGTTCTCATTAATATACAATTACATGCAGAACGATATGTTTAGTAGTCTACCTCCTTCACCAAGTCCTTGCCAAATCCCAGTTACAGTCGCTGTCCGTCAGCGTGTAGTACGATGCTGTAGAATCACCACTTCTCTTCTCTGTGTTGTACATCCCTCCCCATGACACTACACCCTACACATTGTGCATGCAAATCCTAATGCCCCCATTCTTTTTCCCCGCCCTTATCACTCCCTTCCCACAAACCCTACCAAGTCCATTTCTCTTTGGTAACGGTTAGTCCTCTCTTGGGTACTGTGTGTCTACTGCTGTTTTTTCCTTCAGTTTTTCTTTGTTGTCGTACTCCACACATGAGTGAAATCATTTGGTACATTTATTTCTCCGACTGGCCTAATTGACTGAGAATAATACCCTATAGCTCCATCCACGTTATTGCCAATGATAGGATTTGTTTTCTTCTTATGGCTTCTTACTGCACTTTTTAAACTGGATTTTACTCTTCTTTTTTGTTTGTAGTTTCGCTGAGTGCTTCAACCATTGCTCTCATGGTGATGAGCAGTAGCTTTGTGTTAATCGATATGTTCCTATATCTATCTATCTGTCTGTCTATCTATCTATCTGTCTATCTATTTAAAATCAATCAATCATCTTTTTGTCTGCCCATCTGTCCTAGTGTACGGAACAGTTAACCACATAGCCCATGTCACTTTCCTACATTATGCTTCCAAAAATCCTGCAAGGTAACTATTCTGTAGGGAGAGCACTGGGATCACCGAGACACTTGCAGGTCGTGTCGGCTGCGTGTACTACAAAACCAGTAAATGGTTCTGCAAGGACATGAACATGTGTCTCTATCCTCTGTTCTCCTTCATCTCCTTCTAATTTACTCTCTGTATTTAGCCACATTCATTGACTAAGTGCTCCCTGAAGACCACAAGTATCCTTCCTCTGGGCCTGTAGTCGACAGAAAATTAAAATTCTTGCTTTGATTACCACCATGTTTGAAGGACATCAGCATGATCACTGTGGATAGGACGGAGGGACAAATAAAAAGGAACACCAACTTCTAGACAGGAGCAGTTGGGAGCTAAGAGTGTTCTGTGGAGTCACATGTTTATTTGAGTGTCCAAAATTCCCTCTTTAAATGGTTATTACTTCACATTCGTGAAGATCATAAAACCCACCAATTTCAATGGCCCAGAATCTTAATATTACAGAAACTCAGTTGTTGAGGTGAGAGAAAATGACAAGGACGTTGCTGCACCAATGAATCTATGGCTGGGCCCTGCTGAAAACAAACAAAAAAATTCACGATGGCCAGATAGGGCTATTTACTGTTGACTGTTTCTGGGGGCTCATACAGAATCCATTTGTTTGATTGTTTGTTTTTCAGTTTCATTCGTGTAGGGTACTTGTCCCCACACCTTCAGCTGGTAGTTTGTCTGTGTCCTTGGATCTCAAGTGAGTCTCCTGTAAGGAAGCATGTAGGTTTCTTGAATTTTCATCCGTTCTTTTAATCCTGTGTCATTTGTTTGCAGCATTAAGAGCCTGAACTTTAATTCTGATGATTCAGAGCTGTGCCCTTATTGCACTTAAAACAATTTTTTTGTAGTCATTAATCTACAGTCACGTGAAGAATATTATGTTTACTATGCTCCCCCTTCACCAAGTCCAACCCCAAAAACCTCTTACAGTTGCTCTCCGTCAGCATAGTTGGATGCTATAGACCCCTTCACCATGTACCCTTTCACAGACACCGTTACAGTCGCTGTCAATCAGCGAGTAGTAAGATGCTATATAATCTCTACTAGTCTTCTCTGTGTTGACAGCACTCCCCATGACCCCCGACCCCACGCAATATACATGCTAATCCTAATGCCCCCATTCTTTCTCCCCGCACTTATCCCTTCCTTCAGAACCACCCTGCCCATTTCCTTTCACTTTGGCAACTTTTAGTCAACTCTACGGTTCTGTGAGTCTTCTGCAGTTTTTTTCCTTCAGTTTTTCTTTGTTGTTATATTCCACACATGAGTGAAATCATTTGATTCTTGTCTTTCGCCGCCTGACCTATTTCTCTGAACATACTACCGTCTAGCACCATCAACGTCAATGCAAATGGTAGGATTTGTTTTCTTCTTATTTCTGCTTACTGCACTTCGTAAACTAGATTTCATTCTACCTTTTTTTTGTAGTTTAGCTATGTGTTCTCACCATTCATCTCCTGGTTATGAGCAACAGCTTTGTGTCAATCGATATGTATCTGTATTTATTTATTGCTCTGTCTGTCTGTATATCTATATATCTTTCTATATATCCTTCTATCTCTCTGTCCTTCTCTCTATATATCTATCCATCTATCTAGCTTCCTATCACCTATCATGTGTATCATCTATCTATCTCTCATCTGTTATCTATCTGTCTGTCTATCTATGAATAAATCATCTTTCTGTCTGCCCATCTATCCTTATGTACAGAACAGTTAACAACATCACCAATGTCACTTCCCTACATTATGCTTCCAAAAACATTGCAAGGTCACTAGGCCGCAGGGAGAGCACTGGGCTCACTGAGACACTTGCAGATCGAGTCAGCTGCGTGTGCTTACAAAACCAGTAAATGGTGGTGCAGAGACTTGTAACCGTATCTCTGTCCTCTCTCCTCTAATACTCCTTCTCGCTTGCTAACAGTATTTAGCTACATTCATTGCCTAAGTGCTCTCTGAAAACCCCAAATATACTTCCTCTCTGCCTGTTGTAGACATAAAAGTAAACTTGCTGCTTTACTCACCAATATGTTTTAGGGATATAGGCATGTTCACCACTGATAGGAGGAGGGACAAATAAAAAGGAACACCTATTTCTAGACAGGAGCATTTGGAAGCAAATTGTTTGTTGTGGAGAGACATGTTTGGTTCAGTGTTCAAACTTCCCTCTATATGTGGTTATTACATCTTTACAATCGTGAACATCATAAAACCCAGTGATTTCAAAAGTCCAGATGCATATTATTACAGCAATTCATTTGTTGATGTGAGAATAAATGAGAAGGACATTGCAATACCACTAAATCTATACCTGGTCACTGCTGAAACCAAACAAAAAGCATTCACGGTGGCTAGGTAGGACTATTTTCTAGTGACTGTTTCTGGGGACTCAAACAGAATCCATTTGTTTCTTTGTTTCTCAGATTCACTTGTATAGGATACCTGTCCGCGCCCCTTCAGCTTGTAGTTTGTCTCTGTCCTTGGATCTCACGTGAGTCTCCAGAAAGGGAGCACGCAGGTGCTCTTGAGTTTTCATCAGTTCTTCTAACTGTGTGTCTTTTGATTGGAGCAGTCAAATCCTCAACTTATATTCTGTAATTTGAGAGCTATGCTGTTACTGCACTTTGAAATTTTTTTTGCTCTCATCTATATACAATCACATGCAGAACATTATGTTTACTAGTCTACCCCCTTCACCAAGTCCTCGCCAAATCCCAGTTACAGTCGATATCCATCAGCATGCATTAAGATGTTGTAGAATCACTACTTGTCTTCTCCGTTTTGTAAAGCCCTCCCCATGACCCTACACCCTACACATTATTCTTGCTAATCCTAATGCCCCCATTCTTTTTCCCGACATTATCACTCCCTTCCCACAAACCCTACCCAGTCCCTTGCTCTTTGGTAACTGTTAGTCCACTCTCGGGTTCTGTGTGTCTGCTGCTGTTTTTTCCTTCAGTTTTTCTTTGTTGTCGTACTCCACACATGAGTGAAATCATTTGGTACATGTATTTCTCCGACTGGCCTATTTGACTGAGCATAATACCTTCTAGCTCCATCCACTTTATTGCCAATGATAGGATTTGTTTTCTTCTTAATGCTGCTTTCCGCACTTTTTAAAATGGATTTTATTCTTCTTTTTTCTTTTTAGTTTCGCTATGTGCTTCAACTATTGCTATCATGGTTTTGAGCAATAGCTTTGTGTTAAACGATATGTACCTAAATCTATCTGTCTGTCTGTCTATCTATCTATCAATCAACCAATCAATTAATCATCATTTGTCTATATGTCTGTCTATCTATTTATCAATCAATCTATCTAACAGCTTTTTGTCTGCCCATCTGTCCTTGTGTACAGAACAGTTAAACACATAGCCTATGTCACTCTCCTACATTATGCTTCCAAAAATCCTGCAATGTAACTAATATTTAGGGAGAGCACTGGGTTCACCGAGACACTTGCAGATCGAGTCGGCCGCGTGTACCTACAAAAGCTGGAAATGGTTGTGCAGGGACTTGAAATCGTGTCTCTACCCACTGTCCTCTTTCATCTCCTTCTCACTTGCTGTCTGTATTTAGCCACATTCATTGAATAAGTGCTCCCTGAAGACCACAAGTATCCTTCCTCTGGGCCTGTTGTCGACAGAAATGTTAACTTGTTGCTTTCCTCACCACCATGTTTGAAGGACATCAGCGTGATCAATGCTGATAGGACGGAGGGTCAAATAAAAAGGAACACCAATTTCTAGACAGGAGCAGTTGGGAGCTAAGAGTGTATTGAGGAGTGACATGTTTATTTGAGTGTCCAAACTTCCCTCTTTAGGTGGTTATTACTTCACATTCGTGAAGATCATAAAACCCACCGATTTCAAAGGCAAAGATGCTTATTATTACAGCAACTCAGTTGCTGAAGTGAGAGAAAATGTGAAGGACATTGCTGCACCACTAAATCTATGTCTGGGCCCTACCGAAAACAAACAAAAAGAATTCACTGTGGCCAGATAGGGCTATTTCTACTGACTGTCTCTGGGGGCTCAAACACAATCCATTTATTGGATTGTTTGTTTTTCAGTTTCACTCGTCTAGGGTACTTGTCCCCACACCTACAGCTTGTATTTTGTCTGTGTCCTTGGAACTCAAGTGAATCTTGAGTAAGGAAGCACGTAGGGTTTTTGAGTTTTCATCCGTTATTTTAACCCTGTGTCTTTTGTTTGCAGCACTCAGAGCCTGACCGTTTATTCTGATGATTCAGTACTGTGCCCTTATTGCACTTAAAAAAATTTTTTTGTTATCATTAGTCTACAATTACGTGAAGAGCCTTATGTTTACTATGCTCCCCCTTCACCAAGTCCCCCCGAAAATCCTCTTCAGTCGCTGTCCATCAGTGAGTAGTAAGATGCTATATAATCTCTAATAGTCTTCTCTGTGTTGTACAGCACTCCCCATGCCTTCCCGACCCCACGCAATATACATGCTAATCCTAATGCCCCCATTCTTTCTCCCCAAACTTATCCCTCACTTCAGAACCTCCCGGCCCAGTCCTTTTCCCTTTGGCAACTTTCAGTCAACTCTCGGGTTCTGTGAGTCTGCTGCTGTTTTTTTCCTTCAGTTTTTCTTTGTTGTTATACTCCACACATGAGTGAAATCATTTGATACTTTTCTTTCGCCGACTGACTATTTCTGTGAACATACTACCATCTAGCTCCATGCACGTCATTGCAAATGGTAGGATTTGTTTTCTTCTTATGGCTGCTTACTGCACTTTGTAAACAGGGTTTCTTTCTTCCTTTTCGTTTGTAGTTTATCTATGTGCTCTCACCATTCATCTCCTGGTTATGAGCAACAGCTGTGTTTCAATCGATATGTATCTGTATCTATTTATTTCTCTGTCTCTCTGTTTATCTATCTATCTTTCTATATAACCTTCTATCTCTCTGTCCTTCTCTCTATATATCTATCCATCTATCTAGCTTCCTATCACCTATCATGTGTATCATCTATCTATCTCTCATCTGTTATCTATCTGTCTGTCTATCTATGAATAAATCATCTTTCTGACTGCCCATCTATCCTTATGTACAGAACAGTTAACAACATCACCTATGTCACTTCCCTACATTATGCTTCCAAAAACATTGCAAGGTCACTAGGCCGCAGGGAGAGCACTGGGCTCACTGAGACAGTTGCAAATCAGGTCAGCCGCGTGTGCTTACAAAACCAGTAAATGGTGGTGCAGGGACTTGAACCCGTATCTCTGTCCTCTGTCCTCTTAAACCTCCTTCTCGCTTGCTAACTGTATTTAACCACACTCATTGACTAAGTCCTCACAGAAGACTGCAAGTACACATCCTCTGGGCCTGTTGAAGACAGAAAATTATACTTGGTGCTTTACTCACCACCATGTTTGAGGGACATTGGCGTGTTCACCACTGATAGGAGGAGGGACAAATAAAAAGGAACACCTATTTTTAGACAGGAGCATTTGGGAGCAAATTGTTTGTTGTGGAGAGACGTGTTTGGTTCATTGTTCAAACTTCCCTCTTTATGTGGTTATTACTTCTTTACACTCGTGAACATCATAAAACCCAGTGATTTCGAAAACCGAGATGCATATTATTACAGCAATTCATTTGCTGATGTGAGAAAAAATGAGAAGGACATTGCAGTATCACAAAATCTATACCTGGTCACTGCTGAAACCAAACAAAAAGAATTCACGGTGGCTAGTTAGGACTAATTTCTAGTGACTATCTCTGGGGACTCAAACAGAATCCATTTGTTTCTTTGTTTCTCAGATTCACTTATATAGGGTACCTGTCCGCGCCCCTTCAGCTTGTACTTTGTCTGTGTCCTTGGATCTCAAGTGAGTCTCCAGTAAGGGAGCACATAGGTGATCTTGAGTTTTCATCAGTACTTCTAAACCTGTTTCTTTTGATTGGAGCTGTCAAAGCCTGTACTTTTACTCTGATATTTGAGAGCTATGCTCCTACTGCACTTTGAAATATTTTTTTGTTCTCATTAATATACAATTACATGCAGAACGATATGTTTAGTAGTCTACCTCCTTCACCAAGTCCTTGCCAAATCCCAGTTACAGTCGCTGTCCGTCAGCGTGTAGTACGATGCTGTAGAATCACCACTTCTCTTCTCTGTGTTGTACATCCCTCCCCATGACACTACACCCTACACATTGTGCATGCAAATCCTAATGCCCCCATTCTTTTTCCCCGCCCTTATCACTCCCTTCCCACAAACCCTACCAAGTCCATTTCTCTTTGGTAACGGTTAGTCCTCTCTTGGGTACTGTGTGTCTACTGCTGTTTTTTCCTTCAGTTTTTCTTTGTTGTCGTACTCCACACATGAGTGAAATCATTTGGTACATTTATTTCTCCGACTGGCCTAATTGACTGAGAATAATACCCTATAGCTCCATCCACGTTATTGCCAATGATAGGATTTGTTTTCTTCTTATGGCTTCTTACTGCACTTTTTAAACTGGATTTTACTCTTCTTTTTTGTTTGTAGTTTCGCTGAGTGCTTCAACCATTGCTCTCATGGTGATGAGCAGTAGCTTTGTGTTAATCGATATGTTCCTATATCTATCTATCTGTCTGTCTATCTATCTATCTGTCTATCTATTTAAAATCAATCAATCATCTTTTTGTCTGCCCATCTGTCCTAGTGTACGGAACAGTTAACCACATAGCCCATGTCACTTTCCTACATTATGCTTCCAAAAATCCTGCAAGGTAACTATTCTGTAGGGAGAGCACTGGGATCACCGAGACACTTGCAGGTCGTGTCGGCTGCGTGTACTACAAAACCAGTAAATGGTTCTGCAAGGACATGAACATGTGTCTCTATCCTCTGTTCTCCTTCATCTCCTTCTAATTTACTCTCTGTATTTAGCCACATTCATTGACTAAGTGCTCCCTGAAGACCACAAGTATCCTTCCTCTGGGCCTGTAGTCGACAGAAAATTAAAATTCTTGCTTTGATTACCACCATGTTTGAAGGACATCAGCATGATCACTGTGGATAGGACGGAGGGACAAATAAAAAGGAACACCAACTTCTAGACAGGAGCAGTTGGGAGCTAAGAGTGTTCTGTGGAGTCACATGTTTATTTGAGTGTCCAAAATTCCCTCTTTAAATGGTTATTACTTCACATTCGTGAAGATCATAAAACCCACCAATTTCAATGGCCCAGAATCTTAATATTACAGAAACTCAGTTGTTGAGGTGAGAGAAAATGACAAGGACGTTGCTGCACCAATGAATCTATGGCTGGGCCCTGCTGAAAACAAACAAAAAAATTCACGATGGCCAGATAGGGCTATTTACTGTTGACTGTTTCTGGGGGCTCATACAGAATCCATTTGTTTGATTGTTTGTTTTTCAGTTTCATTCGTGTAGGGTACTTGTCCCCACACCTTCAGCTGGTAGTTTGTCTGTGTCCTTGGATCTCAAGTGAGTCTCCTGTAAGGAAGCATGTAGGTTTCTTGAATTTTCATCCGTTCTTTTAATCCTGTGTCATTTGTTTGCAGCATTAAGAGCCTGAACTTTAATTCTGATGATTCAGAGCTGTGCCCTTATTGCACTTAAAACAATTTTTTTGTAGTCATTAATCTACAGTCACGTGAAGAATATTATGTTTACTATGCTCCCCCTTCACCAAGTCCAACCCCAAAAACCTCTTACAGTTGCTCTCCGTCAGCATAGTTGGATGCTATAGACCCCTTCACCATGTACCCTTTCACAGACACCGTTACAGTCGCTGTCAATCAGCGAGTAGTAAGATGCTATATAATCTCTACTAGTCTTCTCTGTGTTGACAGCACTCCCCATGACCCCCGACCCCACGCAATATACATGCTAATCCTAATGCCCCCATTCTTTCTCCCCGCACTTATCCCTTCCTTCAGAACCACCCTGCCCATTTCCTTTCACTTTGGCAACTTTTAGTCAACTCTACGGTTCTGTGAGTCTTCTGCAGTTTTTTTCCTTCAGTTTTTCTTTGTTGTTATATTCCACACATGAGTGAAATCATTTGATTCTTGTCTTTCGCCGCCTGACCTATTTCTCTGAACATACTACCGTCTAGCACCATCAACGTCAATGCAAATGGTAGGATTTGTTTTCTTCTTATTTCTGCTTACTGCACTTCGTAAACTAGATTTCATTCTACCTTTTTTTTGTAGTTTAGCTATGTGTTCTCACCATTCATCTCCTGGTTATGAGCAACAGCTTTGTGTCAATCGATATGTATCTGTATTTATTTATTGCTCTGTCTGTCTGTATATCTATATATCTTTCTATATATCCTTCTATCTCTCTGTCCTTCTCTCTATATATCTATCCATCTATCTAGCTTCCTATCACCTATCATGTGTATCATCTATCTATCTCTCATCTGTTATCTATCTGTCTGTCTATCTATGAATAAATCATCTTTCTGTCTGCCCATCTATCCTTATGTACAGAACAGTTAACAACATCACCAATGTCACTTCCCTACATTATGCTTCCAAAAACATTGCAAGGTCACTAGGCCGCAGGGAGAGCACTGGGCTCACTGAGACACTTGCAGATCGAGTCAGCTGCGTGTGCTTACAAAACCAGTAAATGGTGGTGCAGAGACTTGTAACCGTATCTCTGTCCTCTCTCCTCTAATACTCCTTCTCGCTTGCTAACAGTATTTAGCTACATTCATTGCCTAAGTGCTCTCTGAAAACCCCAAATATACTTCCTCTCTGCCTGTTGTAGACATAAAAGTAAACTTGCTGCTTTACTCACCAATATGTTTTAGGGATATAGGCATGTTCACCACTGATAGGAGGAGGGACAAATAAAAAGGAACACCTATTTCTAGACAGGAGCATTTGGAAGCAAATTGTTTGTTGTGGAGAGACATGTTTGGTTCAGTGTTCAAACTTCCCTCTATATGTGGTTATTACATCTTTACAATCGTGAACATCATAAAACCCAGTGATTTCAAAAGTCCAGATGCATATTATTACAGCAATTCATTTGTTGATGTGAGAATAAATGAGAAGGACATTGCAATACCACTAAATCTATACCTGGTCACTGCTGAAACCAAACAAAAAGCATTCACGGTGGCTAGGTAGGACTATTTTCTAGTGACTGTCTCTGGGGACTCAAACAGAATCCATTTGTTTCTTTGTTTCTCAGATTCACTTGTATAGGATACCTGTCCGCGCCCCTTCAGCTTGTAGTTTGTCTCTGTCCTTGGATCTCACGTGAGTCTCCAGAAAGGGAGCACGCAGGTGCTCTTGAGTTTTCATCAGTTCTTCTAACTGTGTGTCTTTTGATTGGAGCAGTCAAATCCTCAACTTATATTCTGTAATTTGAGAGCTATGCTGTTACTGCACTTTGAAATTTTTTTTGCTCTCATCTATATACAATCACATGCAGAACATTATGTTTACTAGTCTACCCCCTTCACCAAGTCCTCGCCAAATCCCAGTTACAGTCGATATCCATCAGCATGCATTAAGATGTTGTAGAATCACTACTTGTCTTCTCCGTTTTGTAAAGCCCTCCCCATGACCCTACACCCTACACATTATTCTTGCTAATCCTAATGCCCCCATTCTTTTTCCCGACATTATCACTCCCTTCCCACAAACCCTACCCAGTCCCTTGCTCTTTGGTAACTGTTAGTCCACTCTCGGGTTCTGTGTGTCTGCTGCTGTTTTTTCCTTCAGTTTTTCTTTGTTGTCGTACTCCACACATGAGTGAAATCATTTGGTACATGTATTTCTCCAACTGGCCTATTTGACTGAGCATAATACCTTCTAGCTCCATCCACTTTATTGCCAATGATAGGATTTGTTTTCTTCTTAATGCTGCTTTCCGCACTTTTTAAAATGGATTTTATTCTTCTTTTTTCTTTTTAGTTTCGCTATGTGCTTCAACTATTGCTATCATGGTTTTGAGCAATAGCTTTGTGTTAAACGATATGTACCTAAATCTATCTGTCTGTCTGTCTATCTATCTATCAATCAACCAATCAATTAATCATCATTTGTCTATATGTCTGTCTATCTATTTATCAATCAATCTATCTAACAGCTTTTTGTCTGCCCATCTGTCCTTGTGTACAGAACAGTTAAACACATAGCCTATGTCACTCTCCTACATTATGCTTCCAAAAATCCTGCAATGTAACTAATATTTAGGGAGAGCACTGGGTTCACCGAGACACTTGCAGATCGAGTCGGCCGCGTGTACCTACAAAAGCTGGAAATGGTTGTGCAGGGACTTGAAACCGTGTCTCTACCCACTGTCCTCTTTCATCTCCTTCTCACTTGCTGTCTGTATTTAGCCACATTCATTGAATAAGTGCTCCCTGAAGACCACAAGTATCCATCCTCTGGGACTGTTGTCGACAGAAAAGTAAACTTGTTGCTTTCCTCACCACCATGTTTGAAGGATATCGGCGTGATCACTGCGGATAGGATGGAGGGTCTAATCAAACGGAACACCAATTTCTAGACAGGAGCAGTTGGGAGCTAAAAGTTTATTGTGGAGTGACATGTATATTTGAGTGTCCAAATTTTCCTCTTTAGGTGGTTATTACTTCACATTCGTGAAGATCATAAAACCCACCAGTTTCAAAGGCCCAGTTGCTTATTATTACAGCAAATCAGTAGCTGAAGTGAGAGAAAATGAGATGGACGTTGCTGCACCACTAAATCTATGGCTGGGCCCTGCTGAAAACAAACAAAAAGAATTCACTGTGGCCAGATAGGGCTATTTCTACTGACTGTCTCTGGGGGCTCAAACACAATCCATTTATTGGATTGTTTGTTTTTCAGTTTCACTCGTGTAGGGTACTTGTCCACACACCTTCAGCTTGTAGTTTGTCTGTGTCCTCAAGTGAGTCTCCTGTAAGGAAGCACGTAGGTTTTTTGAGTTTTCATCCTTTCTTTTAACCCTGTGTCTTTTGTTTGCAGCACTCAGAGCTTAAGCTTTTATTCTGATGATTCAGTACTGTGCCTTTATTGCACTTAAAAATATTTTTTTTATCATTTGTCTACAATTACGTGAAGAACCTTATGTTTACTATGCTCCCCCTTCACCAAGTCCCCCCGAAAATCCTCTTCAGTCGCTTTCCTTCAGTGAGTAGTAAGATGCTATATAATCTCTAATAGTCTTCTCTGTGTTGTACAGCACTCCCCATGCCTTCCCGACCCCACTCAATATACATGCTAATCCTAATGCCCCCATTCTTTCTCCCCAAACTTATCCCTCACTTCAGAACCTCCCGGCCCAGTCCTTTTCCCTTTGGCAACTTTCAGTCACCTCTCGGGTTCTCTGAGTCTGCTGCTGTTTTTTTCCTTCAGTTTTTCTTTGTTGTTATAGTCCGCACATGAGTGAAATCATTTGATACTTGTCTTTCTCCGCCTGACGTATTTCTGTGAACATACTACCGTCTAGCTCCATCCACGTCATTGCAAATGGTAGGATTTGTTTTCTTCTTATGGCTGCTTACTGCACTTTGTAAACAGGGTTTCATTCTTCCTTTTTGTTTGTAGTTAAGCTATGTGCTCTCACCATTCATCTCCTGGTTATGAGCAACAGCTTTGTGTCAATCGATATGTATCTGTATCTATTTATTGCTCTGTCTGTCTGTTTATCTATCTATCTTTCTATATATCCTTCTATCTCTCTGTCCTTCTCTCTATATATCTATCCATCTACGTAGATTCCTATCATCTATCATATGTATCATCTATCAATCTCTCATCTGTCATCTATCTATCTGTCTATCTATGAATAAATCATCTTTCTGACTGCCCATCTATCCTTATGTACAGAACAGTTAACAACATCACCTATGTCACTTCCCTACATTATGCTTCCAAAAACATTGAAAGTCACTAGGCCGCAGGGAGAACACTGGGCTCACTGAGACAGTTGCAGATCGAGTCAGCCGCGTGTGCTTACAAAACCAGTAAATGGTGGTGCAGGGACTTGAAACCGTATCTCTGTCCTCTCTCCTCTAATACCTCCATCTCGCTTGCTAACAGTATTTAGCTACATTCATTGCCTAAGTGCTCTGTGAAGACCCCAAGTATACATCCTCTCTGCCTGTTGTAGACATAAAAGTAAACTTGCTGCTTTACTCACCAATATGTTTTAGGGATATAGGCATGTTCACCACTAATAGGAGGAGGGACAAATAAAAAGGAACACCTATTTCTAGACAGGAGCATTTGGAAGCAAATTGTTTGTTGTGGAGAGACATGTTTGGTTCAGTGTTCAAACTTCCCTCTATATGTGGTTATTACATCTTTACAATCGTGAACATCATAAAACCCAGTGATTTCAAAAGTCCAGATGCATATTATTACAGCAATTCATTTGTTGATGTGAGAATAAATGAGAAGGACATTGCAATACCACTAAATCTATACCTGGTCACTGCTGAAACCAAACAAAAAGCATTCACGGTGGCTAGGTAGGACTATTTTCTAGTGACTGTCTCTGGGGACTCAAACAGAATCCATTTGTTTCTTTGTTTCTCAGATTCACTTGTATAGGATACCTGTCCGCGCCCCTTCAGCTTGTAGTTTGTCTCTGTCCTTGGATCTCACGTGAGTCTCCAGAAAGGGAGCACGCAGGTGCTCTTGAGTTTTCATCAGTTCTTCTAACTGTGTGTCTTTTGATTGGAGCAGTCAAATCCTCAACTTATATTCTGTAATTTGAGAGCTATGCTGTTACTGCACTTTGAAATTTTTTTTGCTCTCATCTATATACAATCACATGCAGAACATTATGTTTACTAGTCTACCCCCTTCACCAAGTCCTCGCCAAATCCCAGTTACAGTCGATATCCATCAGCATGCATTAAGATGTTGTAGAATCACTACTTGTCTTCTCCGTTTTGTAAAGCCCTCCCCATGACCCTACACCCTACACATTATTCTTGCTAATCCTAATGCCCCCATTCTTTTTCCCGACATTATCACTCCCTTCCCACAAACCCTACCCAGTCCCTTGCTCTTTGGTAACTGTTAGTCCACTCTCGGGTTCTGTGTGTCTGCTGCTGTTTTTTCCTTCAGTTTTTCTTTGTTGTCGTACTCCACACATGAGTGAAATCATTTGGTACATGTATTTCTCCGACTGGCCTATTTGACTGAGCATAATACCTTCTAGCTCCATCCACTTTATTGCCAATGATAGGATTTGTTTTCTTCTTAATGCTGCTTTCCGCACTTTTTAAAATGGATTTTATTCTTCTTTTTTCTTTTTAGTTTCGCTATGTGCTTCAACTATTGCTATCATGGTTTTGAGCAATAGCTTTGTGTTAAACGATATGTACCTAAATCTATCTGTCTGTCTGTCTATCTATCTATCAATCAACCAATCAATTAATCATCATTTGTCTATATGTCTGTCTATCTATTTATCAATCAATCTATCTAACAGCTTTTTGTCTGCCCATCTGTCCTTGTGTACAGAACAGTTAAACACATAGCCTATGTCACTCTCCTACATTATGCTTCCAAAAATCCTGCAATGTAACTAATATTTAGGGAGAGCACTGGGTTCACCGAGACACTTGCAGATCGAGTCGGCCGCGTGTACCTACAAAAGCTGGAAATGGTTGTGCAGGGACTTGAAACCGTGTCTCTACCCACTGTCCTCTTTCATCTCCTTCTCACTTGCTGTCTGTATTTAGCCACATTCATTGAATAAGTGCTCCCTGAAGACCACAAGTATCCATCCTCTGGGACTGTTGTCGACAGAAAAGTAAACTTGTTGCTTTCCTCACCACCATGTTTGAAGGATATCGGCGTGATCACTGCGGATAGGATGGAGGGTCTAATCAAACGGAACACCAATTTCTAGACAGGAGCAGTTGGGAGCTAAAAGTTTATTGTGGAGTGACATGTATATTTGAGTGTCCAAATTTTCCTCTTTAGGTGGTTATTACTTCACATTCGTGAAGATCATAAAACCCACCAGTTTCAAAGGCCCAGTTGCTTATTATTACAGCAAATCAGTAGCTGAAGTGAGAGAAAATGAGATGGACGTTGCTGCACCACTAAATCTATGGCTGGGCCCTGCTGAAAACAAACAAAAAGAATTCACTGTGGCCAGATAGGGCTATTTCTACTGACTGTCTCTGGGGGCTCAAACACAATCCATTTATTGGATTGTTTGTTTTTCAGTTTCACTCGTGTAGGGTACTTGTCCACACACCTTCAGCTTGTAGTTTGTCTGTGTCCTCAAGTGAGTCTCCTGTAAGGAAGCACGTAGGTTTTTTGAGTTTTCATCCTTTCTTTTAACCCTGTGTCTTTTGTTTGCAGCACTCAGAGCTTAAGCTTTTATTCTGATGATTCAGTACTGTGCCTTTATTGCACTTAAAAATATTTTTTTTATCATTTGTCTACAATTACGTGAAGAACCTTATGTTTACTATGCTCCCCCTTCACCAAGTCCCCCCGAAAATCCTCTTCAGTCGCTTTCCTTCAGTGAGTAGTAAGATGCTATATAATCTCTAATAGTCTTCTCTGTGTTGTACAGCACTCCCCATGCCTTCCCGACCCCACTCAATATACATGCTAATCCTAATGCCCCCATTCTTTCTCCCCAAACTTATCCCTCACTTCAGAACCTCCCGGCCCAGTCCTTTTCCCTTTGGCAACTTTCAGTCACCTCTCGGGTTCTCTGAGTCTGCTGCTGTTTTTTTCCTTCAGTTTTTCTTTGTTGTTATAGTCCGCACATGAGTGAAATCATTTGATACTTGTCTTTCTCCGCCTGACGTATTTCTGTGAACATACTACCGTCTAGCTCCATCCACGTCATTGCAAATGGTAGGATTTGTTTTCTTCTTATGGCTGCTTACTGCACTTTGTAAACAGGGTTTCATTCTTCCTTTTTGTTTGTAGTTAAGCTATGTGCTCTCACCATTCATCTCCTGGTTATGAGCAACAGCTTTGTGTCAATCGATATGTATCTGTATCTATTTATTGCTCTGTCTGTCTGTTTATCTATCTATCTTTCTATATATCCTTCTATCTCTCTGTCCTTCTCTCTATATATCTATCCATCTACGTAGATTCCTATCATCTATCATATGTATCATCTATCAATCTCTCATCTGTCATCTATCTATCTGTCTATCTATGAATAAATCATCTTTCTGACTGCCCATCTATCCTTATGTACAGAACAGTTAACAACATCACCTATGTCACTTCCCTACATTATGCTTCCAAAAACATTGAAAGTCACTAGGCCGCAGGGAGAACACTGGGCTCACTGAGACAGTTGCAGATCGAGTCAGCCGCGTGTGCTTACAAAACCAGTAAATGGTGGTGCAGGGACTTGAAACCGTATCTCTGTCCTCTCTCCTCTAATACCTCCATCTCGCTTGCTAACAGTATTTAGCTACATTCATTGCCTAAGTGCTCTGTGAAGACCCCAAGTATACATCCTCTCTGCCTGTTGTAGACATAAAAGTAAACTTGCTGCTTTACTCACCAATATGTTTTAGGGATATAGGCATGTTCACCACTAATAGGAGGAGGGACAAATAAAAAGGAACACCTATTTCTAGACAGGAGCATTTGGGAGCAAATTGTTTGTTGTGGAGAGACATGTTTGGATCAGTGTTCAAACTTCCCTCTATATGTGGTTATTACATCTTTACAATCGTGAACATCATAAAACCCAGTGATTTCGAAAGCCGAGATGCATATTATTACAGCAATTCATTTGCTGATGTGAGAAAAAATGAGAAGGACATTGCAGTACCACTAAATCTATACCTGGGCACTGCTGAAACCAAACAAAAAGAATTCACGGTGGCTAGGTAGGACTATTTTCTTGTGACTATCTCTGGGGAATCAAACAGAATCCATTTGTTTCTTTGTTTCTCAGATTCACTTGTATAGGATACCTGTCCGTGCCCCTTCAGCTTGTACTTTGTCTGTGTCCTTGGATCTCAAGTGAGTCTCCAGTAATGGAGCACGCAGGTGCTCTTGAGTTTTCATCAGTTCTTCTAACTGTGTGTCTTTTGATTGGAGCAGTCAAAGCCTCTACTTATATTCCGTAATTTGAGAGCTATGCTGTTACTGCAATTTGGAATTTTTTTTTGTTCTCATCAATATACAATCACGTGCAGAACATTATGTTTACTGTCTACCCCCTTCACCAAGTCCTCGCCAAATCCCAGTTACAGTCGATATCCGTCAGCATGCATTAAGATGCTGTAGAATCACTACTTGTCTTCTCCGTGTTGTAAAGCCCTCCCCATGACCCTACACCCTACACATTATTCTTGCCAATCCTAATGCCCCCATTCTTTTTTTCCGACATTATCACTCCCTTCCCACAAACCCTACCCAGTCCCTTGCTCTTTGGTAACTGTTAGTCCACTCTCGTGTTCTGTGTGTCTGCTGCTGTTTTTTCCTTCAATTTTTCTTTGTTGTCTTACTCCACACATGAGTGAAATCATTTGGTACATGTATTTCTCCGACTAGGCTATTTGACTGAGCATAATACCCTCTAGCTCCATCCACGTTATTGCTAATGATAGGATTTGTTTTCTTCTTATGGCTGCTTACCGCACTTTTTAAACTGGATTTTATTCTTCTTTTTTCTTTTTAGTTTCGCTATGTGCTTCAACCATTGCTCTCATGGTTATGAGCAATAGCTTTGTGTTAAACTATATGTACCTATATCTATCTGTCTGTCTGTCTATCTATCTATCAATCAACCAATCAATTAATCATCATTTGTCTGCCCATCTGTCCTTGTGTACAGAACAGTTAACGACATAGCCTATGTCACTTTCCTACATTATACTTCCAAAAATCGTGCAAGGTAACTAGGCTGTAGGGAGAGCACTGGGTTCATCGAGACACTTTCAGGTCGTGTCGGCCGCGTGTACTACAAAACCAGTAAATGGTTGTGCAGGGAGATATACCCGTGTCTCTATCCTCTGCCCTCTTTCATCTCCTTCTAAATTGCTCTCTGTATTTAGCCACATTCATTGACTAAGTTCTCCCTGAAAACCTCAAGTATCCTTCCTCTGGGCCTGTTGTCAACAGAAAAGTAAGCTTGTTGCTTTGATCACCACCATGTTTGAAGGACATCGGCATGATCACTGCGGATAGGATGGAGGGTCAAATAAAAAGAAACACCAATTTCTAGACAGGAGCAGTTGGGAGCTAAGAGTGTATTGTGGAGTGACATGTTTATTTGAGCGTCCAAACTTACCTCTTTAGGTGGTTATTACTTCACATTCATGAAGATCATAAAACCCACCGATTTCAAAGGCCCAGATGCTTATTATTACAGCACTCAGTTGTTGAGGTGAGGGAAAACAAGAAGTACGTTGCTGCACCCGTAATCTATGGCTGGGAACAGCTGAAAACAAACAAAAAGGATTCACGGTGGCCAGATAGGGCTATTTTCTGCTGAATGTCTCTGGGGGCTCAAGCAGAATCCATTTGTTTCATTGTTTGTTTTTCAGTTTCACTCGTGTATGTTAGTTGTCCCCACACCTTCAGCTTGCAGTTTGTCTGTGTCCTTGGATCTCAAGTGAGTCTCCTGTAAGGAATCACGTAGGTTTCCAGAGTTTTCATTAGTTCTTTTAACCCTGTGTCTTTTGTTTGTAGCACTCAGTACCTGACCTTTTATTCTGATGATTCAGGGCAGTGCACTTATTGCACTTAAAGTATTTTTTTTATCACTAATCTACAATCACGTGAAGAACATTATGTTTATTGTGCTCCCCCTTCACCAAGTCCCCCCGAAAAACCTCTTCAGTCACTGTCGATCAGCGTAGTTTGATGCTGTAGAACCCTTCACCATGTCCCTCCCCACAGACCCCGTTACAGTCGCTGTCCATCAGTGAGTAGTAAGATGCTATATGATCTCAACTAGTCTTCTCTGTTTCAACAGTACTCCCCATGCACACCCGACCCCACGCATTATACATGCTAATCCTTATGCCCCCATTCTTTCTCCCCACACTTATCCCTCCCTTCAGACCCACCCTGCCCAGTCCTTTTCCCTTTGGTAACTTTTAGTCAACTCTCGGGTTCTGTGAGTCTGCTGCTGTTTTTTTCCTAAAGTTTTTCTTTGTTGTAATACTATACACATGAGTGAAATCACTTGGTACTTGTCTTTCTCTGCCTGGCCTATTTCTCTGAACATACTACCGTCTAGCTCCATCCACGTCATTGCAAATGGTAGTATTTGTTTTCTCCTTAAGGCTGCTTACTGCACTCTTTAAACTGGATTTCATTCTTCCTTTTTGTTTGTAGTTTAGCTATGTTATTCACCATTCAAATCCTGCTTATGAAAAATATCTTTGTGTCAATCGATATGTATCTGTATCTATCTATCTAACGGTCTGTCTGTCCATCTATGTATCTATGTATGTATGTATCTATGTATCTGTCTATCTATCTATCTATCTTCCTATCATCTATCTATGATGTCTATCATCTGTCAATCTATGTACCTATCTGTCTATCTTTCATCTGTCGTCTACCTAAATATCTATCTATGAATCAATCATCTTTTTGTCTGCACAACAATCCTTCTGTACAGAACAGATAACAACATAGCCTATGTCTCTTCCCTACATTATGCTTCCAGAAATCTTGCAAGGTTACTAAGCCATAAGGAGAGCACTGTGTTCACCGATACACTTTCAGGTAGAGTCAGCCACGTGTGCTTACAAAACCAGTAAATGGAGGTGAAAGGACTTGAATCTGTATCTCTGTCCTCTGTCCTCTTATACTTCCTGCTCGCTTGGTTACTTTATTTAGCCACCTTCAGTAAGAAAGTGATCCCTGAAGACCACAAGTATCCTTCCTCTGGGCCTGTTGTCGACAGAAAAGTGTACTTGGTTCTTCGCACACCGCCATGTTTGAGGGACATCGGCGTGATCACTGCTGATAGGTGGAGGGACAAACATAAAGGAACACCTATTTCTGGACAGGAGCACTGGGAACAAAGAGTGTGTTGTTTAGTGAAGTGTTTATTTGAGGGTCCAATCTTCCCTCTTTATGTGGTTATTACTTCATTACATTCCTGAATATCATAAAACGCAATGATTTTAAAAGCCCAGACGCATATTATTACAGCAATTCATTAGTTGAGGTGAGAGGAAATGAGAAGGAAGTTGCTGCACCACTGAATCTATGCCTGAGCACTGCTGAAACCAAACAAAAACTATTCACGGTGGCTAGATAGGGCTATCTTTAACTGACTCTCTCTGGATACTCAAACAGAATCCGTTTGTTTGTTTGTTTCTCAGTTTCACATGTATAGGGTACCTGTCCCCGCCCCTTCAGTTTGTAGTTTGTCTGTTTCCTTGGATCTCTAGTGAGTCTCCAGTAAGGGAGCACGTATGTGGTCTTGAGTTTTCATCAGTACTTCTAATACTGTGTCTTTTGATTGGAGCACAAAAAGCCTGTGCTTTCATTCTGATATTTGAGAGCTGTGCTCTTACTCAACTTTGAAACTTTTTTGTTCTCATTAATATACTATCACATGCAGAACATTATGTTTTCCAGTCGACCCCCTTCACCATGTTCCACCCAAATCCCAGTTACAGTCACTGACCATCAGCATGAAGTAAGATGCTGTAGAATCACTGCATGTCTTCTCTATGTTGAACAGCCATACCCATGACCCCCCACCCTACACATTATGCATGCTAATCCTAATGACCACATTCTTTTCCCCACCCTTATTACTCCCTTCCCACAAACCCTACCCAGTCCCTTTCTCTTTGGTAACTGTTAGTCCACTCTCGCGTTCTTTGAGTCTGCTGCTGTCTTTTCCTTCAGTTTTTCTTTCTTATCATAATCCACACATGAGTGAAATAATTTGGTACATGTATTTCTCTGCCTGGCCTATTTGGCTGAGCATAATACCCTCTAGCTCCATCCACGTTATTGCAAATGATAGGATTTGTTTTCTTCTTATGACTGCTTACTGCACTTTTTAAACTGGAGATCATTCTTATTTTTGTTTGTAGTATCGCTATGTGCTTTCACCATTGCTCTCCTGGTTTTGAGCAGTAGCTTTGTGTTAATCGTTATGTACCTATATCTATCTATCTGTCTCTCTATCTATTTATCATTCAATCTATCAGCTTTTTGTCTGTCCATCTGTCCTTGTGTACAAAACAGTTAAACACATAGCCTATGTCACACTCCTACATTATGCTTCCAAAAATCCTGCATTGTAACTAATATTTAGGGAGAGCACTGGGTTCACCGAGACACTTGCAGATCGAGTCGGCCGCGTGTACCTACAAAAGATGGAAATGGTTGTGCAGGGACTTGAAACCGTGCTCTACCCACTGTCCTCTTTCATATCCTTCTCACTTGCTGTCTGTATTTAGCCACATTCATTGACTAAGTGCTCCCTGAAGACTAAAAGTAACCTTCCTCTGGGACTGTTGTCGACAGAAAAGTAAACTTGTTGCTTTCCTCACCACCATGTTTGAAGGACATCGCCGTTATTACTACTTATAGGACGGAAAGTCAAATAAAAAGGAACACCAATTTCTAGACTGGAGCAGTTTGGAGCTAAGAGTTTATTGTTGAGTGACGTGTTTATTTGAGTGTCCAAACTTCCCTTTTTAGGTGGTTATTACTTCACATTCGTGAAGATCATAAAACACACCGATTTCAAAGGCCCAGATGCTTATTATTACAGCAACTCAGTTGCTGATGTGAGAGAAAATGAGAAGGACGTTGCTGCACCACTATATCTATGGCTGGGCCCTGCTGAAAAAAAAAAAAAGAATTCACTGTGGCCAGATAGGGCTATTTTCTACTGACTGTCTCTGGGGGCTCAAATACAATCCATTTATTTGATTGTTTCTTTTTCAGTTTCACTCGTGTAGGGTACTTGTCCCCACACCTTCAGCTTGTAATTTGAGTGTGTCCTTGGACCTCAAGTTAGTCTCCTGTAAGGAAGCACGTAGGTTTTTTGAGTTTTCTTCCGTTCTTTTAACCCTGTGTCTTTTGTTTGCAGCTCTCAGAGCCTGACCTTTTATTCTGATGATTCAGTGCTGTGCCCTTATTGCACTTAAAAATATTTTTTTGTTATCAGTAGTCTACAATTACGTGAAGAACCTTATGTTTACTATACTCCCCCTTCACCAAGTCCCCCCGAAAATCCTCTTCAGTCGCTGTCCATCAGTGAGTAGTAAGATGCTATATAATCTCTAATAGTCTTCTCTGTGTTGTACAGCACTCCCCATGCCTTCCCGACCCCACACAATATACATGCTAATCCTAATGCCCCCATTCTTTCTCACCAAACTTATCCCTTCCTTCAGAACCTCCCTGCCCAGTCCTTTTCCCTTTGGTAACTTTCAGTCAACTCTCAGGTTCTGTGAGTGTGCTGCTGTTTTTTTCCTTCAGTTTTTCTTTGTTGTTATACTCCACACATGAGTGAAATCATTTGATACTTGTCTTTCGCCGCCTGACCTATTTCTCTGAACATACTACCGTCTAGCTCCATCCACGTCATTGCAAATGGTAGGATTTGTTTTCTTCTTATGGCTGCTTACAGCACTTTGTAAACAGGGTTTCATTCTTCCTTTTTGTTTGTAGTTTAGCTATGAGCTCTCACCATTCATCTCCTGGTTATGAGCAACAGCTTTGTGTCAATCGATATGTATCTGTATCTATTTATTGCTCTGTCTGTCTGTATATCTATCTATCTTTCTATATATAATTCTGTCTCTCTGTCCTTCTCTCTATATATCTATCCATCTATCTAGCTTCCTTTCATCTATCATGTGTATCATCTATCTGTCTCTCATCTGTCATCTATCTATCTGTCTATCTATGAATAAATCATCTTTCTGTCTGCCCATCTATCCTTATGTACAGAACAGTTAACAACATCACCTATGTCACTTCCCTACATTATGCTTCCAAAAATATTGCAAGGTCACTAGGCCGCAGGGAGAGCACTGGGCTCACTGAGACACTTGCAGATCGAGTCAGCCGCGTGTGCTTACAAAACCAGTAAATGGTGGTGCAGGGACTTGTAACCGTATCTCTGTCCTCTCTCCTCTAATACTCCTTCTCGCTTGCTAACAGTATTTAGCTACATTCATTGCCTAAGTGCTCTCTGAAGACCCCAAGTATACTTCCTCTCTGCCTGTTGTAGACATAAAAGTAAACTTGCTGCTTTACTCACCAATATGTTTTAGGGATATAGGCATGTTCACCACTAATAGGAGGAGGGACAAATAAAAAGGAACACCTATTTCTAGACAGGAGCATTTGGGAGCAAATTGTTTGTTGTGGAGAGACGTGTTTGGTTCAGTGTTCAAACTTCCCTCTTTATGTGGTTATTACATCTTTACAATCGTGAACATCATAAAACCCAGTGATTTCAAATGTCCAGATGCATATTATTACAGCAATTCATTTGTTGATGTGAGAATAAATGAGAAGGACATTGCAGTACCACTAAATCTATACCTGGGCACTGCTGAAACCAAACAAAAAGAATTCACGGTGGCTAGGTAGGACTATTTTCTTGTGACTATCTCTGGGGAATCAAACAGAATCCATTTGTTTCTTTGTTTCTCAGATTCACTTGTATAGGATACCTGTCCGTGCCCCTTCAGCTTGTACTTTGACTGTGTCCTTGGATCTCAAGTGAGTCTCCAGTAATGGAGCACGCAGGTGCTCTTGAGTTTTCATCAGTTCTTCTAACTGTGTGTCTTTTGATTGGAGCAGTCAAAGCCTCTACTTATATTCCGTAATTTGAGAGCTATGCTGTTACTGCAATTTGGAATTTTTTTTTGTTCTCATCAATATACAATCACGTGCAGAACATTATGTTTACTGTCTACCCCCTTCACCAAGTCCTCGCCAAATCCCAGTTACAGTCGATATCCGTCAGCATGCATTAAGATGCTGTAGAATCACTACTTGTCTTCTCCGTGTTGTAAAGCCCTCCCCATGACCCTACACCCTACACATTATTCTTGCCAATCCTAATGCCCCCATTCTTTTTTTCCGACATTATCACTCCCTTCCCACAAACCCTACCCAGTCCCTTGCTCTTTGGTAACTGTTAGTCCACTCTCGTGTTCTGTGTGTCTGCTGCTGTTTTTTCCTTCAATTTTTCTTTGTTGTCTTACTCCACACATGAGTGAAATCATTTGGTACATGTATTTCTCCGACTAGGCTATTTGACTGAGCATAATACCCTCTAGCTCCATCCACGTTATTGCTAATGATAGGATTTGTTTTCTTCTTATGGCTGCTTACCGCACTTTTTAAACTGGATTTTATTCTTCTTTTTTCTTTTTAGTTTCGCTATGTGCTTCAACCATTGCTCTCATGGTTATGAGCAATAGCTTTGTGTTAAACTATATGTACCTATATCTATCTGTCTGTCTGTCTATCTATCTATCAATCAACCAATCAATTAATCATCATTTGTCTGCCCATCTGTCCTTGTGTACAGAACAGTTAACGACATAGCCTATGTCACTTTCCTACATTATACTTCCAAAAATCGTGCAAGGTAACTAGGCTGTAGGGAGAGCACTGGGTTCATCGAGACACTTTCAGGTCGTGTCGGCCGCGTGTACTACAAAACCAGTAAATGGTTGTGCAGGGAGATATACCCGTGTCTCTATCCTCTGCCCTCTTTCATCTCCTTCTAAATTGCTCTCTGTATTTAGCCACATTCATTGACTAAGTTCTCCCTGAAAACCTCAAGTATCCTTCCTCTGGGCCTGTTGTCAAAAGAAAAGTAAGCTTGTTGCTTTGATCACCACCATGTTTGAAGGACATCGGCATGATCACTGCGGATAGGATGGAGGGTCAAATAAAAAGAAACACCAATTTCTAGACAGGAGCAGTTGGGAGCTAAGAGTGTATTGTGGAGTGACATGTTTATTTGAGCGTCCAAACTTACCTCTTTAGGTGGTTATTACTTCACATTCATGAAGATCATAAAACCCACCGATTTCAAAGGCCCAGATGCTTATTATTACAGCACTCAGTTGTTGAGGTGAGGGAAAACAAGAAGTACGTTGCTGCACCCGTAATCTATGGCTGGGAACAGCTGAAAACAAACAAAAAGGATTCACGGTGGCCAGATAGGGCTATTTTCTGCTGAATGTCTCTGGGGGCTCAAGCAGAATCCATTTGTTTCATTGTTTGTTTTTCAGTTTCACTCGTGTATGTTAGTTGTCCCCACACCTTCAGCTTGCAGTTTGTCTGTGTCCTTGGATCTCAAGTGAGTCTCCTGTAAGGAATCACGTAGGTTTCCAGAGTTTTCATTAGTTCTTTTAACCCTGTGTCTTTTGTTTGTAGCACTCAGTACCTGACCTTTTATTCTGATGATTCAGGGCAGTGCACTTATTGCACTTAAAGTATTTTTTTTATCACTAATCTACAATCACGTGAAGAACATTATGTTTATTGTGCTCCCCCTTCACCAAGTCCCCCCGAAAAACCTCTTCAGTCACTGTCGATCAGCGTAGTTTGATGCTGTAGAACCCTTCACCATGTCCCTCCCCACAGACCCCGTTACAGTCGCTGTCCATCAGTGAGTAGTAAGATGCTATATGATCTCAACTAGTCTTCTCTGTTTCAACAGTACTCCCCATGCACACCCGACCCCACGCATTATACATGCTAATCCTTATGCCCCCATTCTTTCTCCCCACACTTATCCCTCCCTTCAGACCCACCCTGCCCAGTCATTTTCCCTTTGGTAACTTTTAGTCAACTCTCGGGTTCTGTGAGTCTGCTGCTGTTTTTTTCCTAAAGTTTTTCTTTGTTGTAATACTATACACATGAGTGAAATCACTTGGTACTTGTCTTTCTCTGCCTGGCCTATTTCTCTGAACATACTACCGTCTAGCTCCATCCACGTCATTGCAAATGGTAGTATTTGTTTTCTCCTTAAGGCTGCTTACTGCACTCTTTAAACTGGATTTCATTCTTCCTTTTTGTTTGTAGTTTAGCTATGTTATTCACCATTCAAATCCTGCTTATGAAAAATATCTTTGTGTCAATCGATATGTATCTGTATCTATCTATCTAACGGTCTGTCTGTCCATCTATGTATCTATGTATGTATGTATCTATGTATCTGTCTATCTATCTATCTATCTTCCTATCATCTATCTATGATGTCTATCATCTGTCAATCTATGTACCTATCTGTCTATCTTTCATCTGTCGTCTACCTAAATATCTATCTATGAATCAATCATCTTTTTGTCTGCACAACAATCCTTCTGTACAGAACAGATAACAACATAGCCTATGTCTCTTCCCTACATTATGCTTCCAGAAATCTTGCAAGGTTACTAAGCCATAAGGAGAGCACTGTGTTCACCGATACACTTTCAGGTAGAGTCAGCCACGTGTGCTTACAAAACCAGTAAATGGAGGTGAAAGGACTTGAATCTGTATCTCTGTCCTCTGTCCTCTTATACTTCCTGCTCGCTTGGTTACTTTATTTAGCCACCTTCAGTAAGAAAGTGATCCCTGAAGACCACAAGTATCCTTCCTCTGGGCCTGTTGTCGACAGAAAAGTGTACTTGGTTCTTCGCACACCGCCATGTTTGAGGGACATCGGCGTGATCACTGCTGATAGGTGGAGGGACAAACATAAAGGAACACCTATTTCTGGACAGGAGCACTGGGAACAAAGAGTGTGTTGTTTAGTGAAGTGTTTATTTGAGGGTCCAATCTTCCCTCTTTATGTGGTTATTACTTCATTACATTCCTGAATATCATAAAACGCAATGATTTTAAAAGCCCAGACGCATATTATTACAGCAATTCATTAGTTGAGGTGAGAGGAAATGAGAAGGAAGTTGCTGCACCACTGAATCTATGCCTGAGCACTGCTGAAACCAAACAAAAACTATTCACGGTGGCTAGATAGGGCTATCTTTAACTGACTCTCTCTGGATACTCAAACAGAATCCGTTTGTTTGTTTGTTTCTCAGTTTCACATGTATAGGGTACCTGTCCCCGCCCCTTCAGTTTGTAGTTTGTCTGTTTCCTTGGATCTCTAGTGAGTCTCCAGTAAGGGAGCACGTATGTGGTCTTGAGTTTTCATCAGTACTTCTAATACTGTGTCTTTTGATTGGAGCACAAAAAGCCTGTGCTTTCATTCTGATATTTGAGAGCTGTGCTCTTACTCAACTTTGAAACTTTTTTGTTCTCATTAATATACTATCACATGCAGAACATTATGTTTTCCAGTCGACCCCCTTCACCATGTTCCACCCAAATCCCAGTTACAGTCACTGACCATCAGCATGAAGTAAGATGCTGTAGAATCACTGCATGTCTTCTCTATGTTGAACAGCCATACCCATGACCCCCCACCCTACACATTATGCATGCTAATCCTAATGACCACATTCTTTTCCCCACCCTTATTACTCCCTTCCCACAAACCCTACCCAGTCCCTTTCTCTTTGGTAACTGTTAGTCCACTCTCGCGTTCTTTGAGTCTGCTGCTGTCTTTTCCTTCAGTTTTTCTTTCTTATCATAATCCACACATGAGTGAAATAATTTGGTACATGTATTTCTCTGCCTGGCCTATTTGGCTGAGCATAATACCCTCTAGCTCCATCCACGTTATTGCAAATGATAGGATTTGTTTTCTTCTTATGACTGCTTACTGCACTTTTTAAACTGGAGATCATTCTTATTTTTGTTTGTAGTATCGCTATGTGCTTTCACCATTGCTCTCCTGGTTTTGAGCAGTAGCTTTGTGTTAATCGTTATGTACCTATATCTATCTATCTGTCTCTCTATCTATTTATCATTCAATCTATCAGCTTTTTGTCTGTCCATCTGTCCTTGTGTACAAAACAGTTAAACACATAGCCTATGTCACACTCCTACATTATGCTTCCAAAAATCCTGCATTGTAACTAATATTTAGGGAGAGCACTGGGTTCACCGAGACACTTGCAGATCGAGTCGGCCGCGTGTACCTACAAAAGATGGAAATGGTTGTGCAGGGACTTGAAACCGTGCTCTACCCACTGTCCTCTTTCATATCCTTCTCACTTGCTGTCTGTATTTAGCCACATTCATTGACTAAGTGCTCCCTGAAGACTAAAAGTAACCTTCCTCTGGGACTGTTGTCGACAGAAAAGTAAACTTGTTGCTTTCCTCACCACCATGTTTGAAGGACATCGCCGTTATTACTACTTATAGGACGGAAAGTCAAATAAAAAGGAACACCAATTTCTAGACTGGAGCAGTTTGGAGCTAAGAGTTTATTGTTGAGTGACGTGTTTATTTGAGTGTCCAAACTTCCCTTTTTAGGTGGTTATTACTTCACATTCGTGAAGATCATAAAACACACCGATTTCAAAGGCCCAGATGCTTATTATTACAGCAACTCAGTTGCTGATGTGAGAGAAAATGAGAAGGACGTTGCTGCACCACTATATCTATGGCTGGGCCCTGCTGAAAAAAAAAAAAAGAATTCACTGTGGCCAGATAGGGCTATTTTCTACTGACTGTCTCTGGGGGCTCAAATACAATCCATTTATTTGATTGTTTCTTTTTCAGTTTCACTCGTGTAGGGTACTTGTCCCCACACCTTCAGCTTGTAATTTGAGTGTGTCCTTGGACCTCAAGTTAGTCTCCTGTAAGGAAGCACGTAGGTTTTTAGAGTTTTCTTCCGTTCTTTTAACCCTGTGTCTTTTGTTTGCAGCTCTCAGAGCCTGACCTTTTATTCTGATGATTCAGTGCTGTGCCCTTATTGCACTTAAAAATATTTTTTTGTTATCAGTAGTCTACAATTACGTGAAGAACCTTATGTTTACTATACTCCCCCTTCACCAAGTCCCCCCGAAAATCCTCTTCAGTCGCTGTCCATCAGTGAGTAGTAAGATGCTATATAATCTCTAATAGTCTTCTCTGTGTTGTACAGCACTCCCCATGCCTTCCCGACCCCACACAATATACATGCTAATCCTAATGCCCCCATTCTTTCTCACCAAACTTATCCCTTCCTTCAGAACCTCCCTGCCCAGTCCTTTTCCCTTTGGTAACTTTCAGTCAACTCTCAGGTTCTGTGAGTGTGCTGCTGTTTTTTTCCTTCAGTTTTTCTTTGTTGTTATACTCCACACATGAGTGAAATCATTTGATACTTGTCTTTCGCCGCCTGACCTATTTCTCTGAACATACTACCGTCTAGCTCCATCCACGTCATTGCAAATGGTAGGATTTGTTTTCTTCTTATGGCTGCTTACAGCACTTTGTAAACAGGGTTTCATTCTTCCTTTTTGTTTGTAGTTTAGCTATGAGCTCTCACCATTCATCTCCTGGTTATGAGCAACAGCTTTGTGTCAATCGATATGTATCTGTATCTATTTATTGCTCTGTCTGTCTGTATATCTATCTATCTTTCTATATATAATTCTGTCTCTCTGTCCTTCTCTCTATATATCTATCCATCTATCTAGCTTCCTTTCATCTATCATGTGTATCATCTATCTGTCTCTCATCTGTCATCTATCTATCTGTCTATCTATGAATAAATCATCTTTCTGTCTGCCCATCTATCCTTATGTACAGAACAGTTAACAACATCACCTATGTCACTTCCCTACATTATGCTTCCAAAAATATTGCAAGGTCACTAGGCCGCAGGGAGAGCACTGGGCTCACTGAGACACTTGCAGATCGAGTCAGCCGCGTGTGCTTACAAAACCAGTAAATGGTGGTGCAGGGACTTGTAACCGTATCTCTGTCCTCTCTCCTCTAATACTCCTTCTCGCTTGCTAACAGTATTTAGCTACATTCATTGCCTAAGTGCTCTCTGAAGACCCCAAGTATACTTCCTCTCTGCCTGTTGTAGACATAAAAGTAAACTTGCTGCTTTACTCACCAATATGTTTTAGGGATATAGGCATGTTCACCACTAATAGGAGGAGGGACAAATAAAAAGGAACACCTATTTCTAGACAGGAGCATTTGGGAGCAAATTGTTTGTTGTGGAGAGACGTGTTTGGTTCAGTGTTCAAACTTCCCTCTTTATGTGGTTATTACATCTTTACAATCGTGAACATCATAAAACCCAGTGATTTCAAATGTCCAGATGCTTATTATTACAGCAATTCATTTGTTGATGTGAGAATAAATGAGAAGGACATTGCAGTACCACTAAATCTATACCTGGGCACTGCTGAAACCAAACAAAAAGAATTCACGGTGGCTAGGTAGGACTATTTTCTAGTGACTGTCTCTGGGGACACAAGCAGAATCCATTTGTTTCTTTGTTTCTCAGATTCACTTGTATATGGTACCTGTCCGCGCCCCTTCAGCTTGTAGTTTGTCTGTGTCCTTGGATCTCAAGTGAGTGTCCAGTATATGAGCACATAGGTGATCATGAGTTTTCATCTGTACTTCTAACCCAGTGTCTTTTGATTGGAGTAGTCAAAGCCAGTACTTTTATTCTAATATTTGAGAGCTATGCTCTTACTGCACTTTGAAATTCTTTTTGTTCTCATTAATATACAATTATAAGCAGAACAATATGTTTACTAGTCTACCTCCTTCACCAAGTCCTCGCCAAATCCCAGTTACACTCGATATCCATCAGCATGCATTAAGATGCTGTAGAATCACTACTTGTCTTCTCCGTGTTGTAAAGCCCTCCATATGACCCTACACCCTACACATTATTCTTGCTAATCCTAATGCCCCCATTCTTTTTTCCGCCATTATCACTCCCTTCCCACAAACCCTACACAGTCCCTTGCTCTTTGGTAACTGTTAGTCCACTCTCGGGTTCTGTGTGTCTGCTGCTGTTTTTTCCTTCAGTTTTTCTTTGTTGTCGTACTCCACACATGAGTGAAATCACTTGGTACTTGTCTTTCTCCGCCTGGCCTATTTCTCTGAACATACTACCATCTAGCTCCATCCACGTCATTGCAAACGGTTGTATTTGTTTTCTCTTTAAGGCTGCTTACTGCACTCTTTAAACTGGATTTCATTATTCCTTTTTGTTTGTGGTTTAGCTATGTTATTCACCATTCAACTCCTGGTTATGAAAAATATCTTTGTGTCAATCGATATTTATCTGTATCTATCTATCTAACGGTCTGTCTGTCCATCTATGTATCTATGTATGTATGTATCTATGTATCTGTCTATCTAACTTCCTATCACCTATCTATGATGTCTATCATCTGTCATTCTATGTACCTATCTTTCTATCTTTCACCTGTCGTCTGTCTAAATATCTATCTATGAATCAATCATCTTTTTGTCAGCACAACAATCCATCTGTACACAATAGATAACAACATAGCCTATGTCTCTCCCCTACATTATGCTTCAAGAAATCTTGCAAGGTAACTAAGCCATAAGGAGAGCACTGTGTTCACCGACACACTTTCAGGTAGAGTATGCCGCGTCTGCTTACAAAACCAGTAAATGGAGGTTAAAGGACTTGAACCCGTATCTTTGTCCTCTGTCCCCTTCTACTTCCTGCTCGCTTGGTTACTTTATTTAGCCACATTCAGTGAGAAAGTGATCCCTGAAGACCACAAGTATCCTTCGTCTGGGCCTGTTGTCGACAGATAAGTGTACATTTTTCTTTGCACACCGCCATGTTTGAGGGACATCGGCGTGATCACTGCTATTAGGTGGAGGGACAAACATAAAGGAACACCTATTTCTGGACAGGAGCACTTGGAACAAAGAGTGTGTTGTGGAGTGAAGTGTTTATTTGAGGGTCCAATCTTCCCTCTTTATGTGGTTATTACTTCATTACATTCCTGAACATCATAAAACGCAATGATTTTAAAAGCCCAGACGCATATTATTACAGCAATTCATTGGTTGAGGTGAGAGAAAATGAGAAGGAAGTTGCTGCACCACTAAATCTATGCCTGAGCACTACTGAAACCAAACAAAAAGTATTCACGGTGGCTAGATAGGGCTATTTTCTACTGACTCTCTCTGGGGACCAAAACAGAATCCATTTCTTTCTTTGTTTCTCAGTTTCACTTGTGTAGGGTACCTGTCCCCGCCCCTTCAGCTTGTAGTTTGTCTGTATCCTTGGATCTCAAGTGTGTCTCCAGTAAGGGAGCACGTATGTGGTCTTGAGTTTTCATCAGTACTTCTAAACCTGTGTCTTCTGATTGGAGCACTCAAAGCCTGTACTTTCATTCTGATATTTGAGAGCTGTGCTCTTACTGCACTTTCAAATTTTTTTGTTCTCATTAATATAAAATCACATGCAGGACATTATGTTTTACAGTCGACCCCCTTCACCATATTCCCCCCAAATCCCAGTTACAGTCGCTAACCATCAGCATGTAATAAGATTCTGTAGAATCACTACATGTCTTCTCTATGTTGTACAGCCATACCCATGACCCCCTACCCTACACATTATGCATGCTAATCCTAATGCCCCCATTCATTTTCCCCGCCCTTATTACTCCCTTCCCACAAACCCTACCCAGTCCCTTTCTCTTTGGTAACTGTTAGTCCACTCTCGGGTTCTGTGAGTCTGGTGATGTCTTTTCCTGCAGTTTTTCTTTCTTATCATACTCCACACATGAGTGAAATCATTTGGTACATGTATTTCTCCGCCTGGCCTATTTGACTGAGCATAATACACTCTAGCTCCATCCACGTTATTGCAAATGAAAGGATTTGTTTTCTTCTTATGGCTGCTTACTGCACTTTTTAAACTGGATTTAGTTCTTTTTTGTTTGTAGTTTTGCTATGTGCTTTCACCATTGCTCTCCTTGTTATGAGCAGTAGCTTTGTGTTAATCGACATGAATGCAATATCTATCTGTCTGTCTATCTATTTATCAATCACTCAATCAATCATCTTTTTGTCTGTCCATCTGTCCATGTGTACAGAACAGTTAAACATACACCCTATATCACTTTCCTACACTATGCTCCCCAAAATCCTGCAAAGTATCTAGGCTGCGGAGGGAGCACTGCGTTCACCGAGACACTTGCAGTTCGAGTCAGCCACGTGTACCTATAAAAACAGGAAATGGTTGTGCTGGGACTTGAACCCGTGTCTCTATCCTCTGTCCTCTTTCATCTCCTTCTAACTTGCTGTCTGTATTTAGCCACATTCATTGACTAAGTGCTCCCTGAAGATCTCAAGTATCATTCCTCTGGGCCTGTTGTCGACAGAAAAGTAAACTTGTTGCTTTGCTCACCACCATGTTTGAAGGACATCAGCGTGATCACCGCCGATAGGACGGAGGGTCATATAAAAAGGAACACCAATTTCTAGACAGGAGCATTTGGGAGCTAACAGTGTATTGTGGAGTGACGTGTTTATTTGCATGTCCAAACTTCCCTCTTTAGGTGGCTATTAGATTTTCACATTCGTGAACATCATAAAATCCACTGATTTCAAAGGCCCAGATGGTTATTATTACAGCAACTCAGTTGTTGAGGTGAGAGAAAATGAGAAGTATGTTGCTGCACCACTAAATCTATGGCTGGGAACTGTTGAAACCAAACAAAAAGAATTCACGGTGGCCAGATAGGGCTATTTTCTGCTGACTGTCTCTGGGGACTCAAACAGAATCCATTTGCTTGATTGTTTGATTTTCAGTTTCACTCGTGTAGGGTACTTGTCCACTCACCTTCGGCTTGTAGTTTGTCTCTGTCCTTGGATCTCAAGTGAGTCTCCTGTAAGTAAGCACGTAGGTGTCTTGAGTTTTCATCCCTTCTTTTATCCTTGTGTCTTTTGTTTGCAGCACTCAGTGCCTGACCTTTTATTCTGATGATTCAGAGCTGTGAACTTATTGCACTTAAAGAATATTTTTTATCATTAATCTACAATCACGAGAAGAACATTATGTTTACTATGCTCCCCCCTTCACCAAGTACCCCCGAAAAACCTCTTCTGTCACTGTCGATCAGCGTAGTTGGATGCTGTAGACCCCTTCACCATGTCCCCCCCAAAAGTCTACGTTACAGTCACTGTCCATCATTGAGTAGTAAGATGCTATATGATCTCTACTAGTCTTCTCTGTGTTCTACAGTGCTCCCCATGCACACCCGACCCTGCGCATTATACATGCTAAACTTAATGCCCCCATTCTTTCTCCCCACACTTATCCCTCCCTTCAGACTCACCCTGCCCAGTCCTTTTTCCTTTGGTATCTTTTAGTCAACTCTCGGGTTCTGTGAGTCTGCTGCTGTTTATTTACTTCAGTTTTTCTTTGTTGTTATACCCTACACATGAGTGAAATCACTTGGTACTTGCCTTTATCCGCCTGCCCTATTTTTCTGAACATACTACCGTCTTGCTCCATTCACGTCATTGCAAGTTTTAGTATTTGTTTTCTTCTTAAGGCTGCTTACTGCACTTTTTAAACTGGATTTCATTCTTCCTTTTTATTTGTAGTTTAGCTGTTATTCACCATTCAACTCCTGGTTATGAACAATAGCTTTGTGTCAATCGACATGTATCTGTATCTATCTATCTAAAGGTCTGTCTGTCTATCTATGTATCTATGTATGTATATATGTATGTGTCTATGTATCTATCTATGTATCTATCTATCTTCCTATCATCTATCTGTGATGTCTATCATCTATTAATCTATGTACCTATCTATCTATCTTTCACCTGTCGTCTGTCTACCTATCTATCTATGAAACAATCATCTTTTTGTCTGCCCATCTATCCTTATGTACAGAACAGTTAACAACATAGCCTATGTCTCTTCCCTACATTATGCTTCACGAAATCTTGCAAGGTAAATAAGCCATAAGGAGAGCATTGTGTTCAAAGATTCGCTTTCAGGTAGAGTCAGCAGAGTGTGCTTACAAAACCAGTAAATGGAGGTGAAAGGACTTGAACCCGTATCTTTGTCCTCTGTCCTCTTATACTTCCTGCTCGCTTGTTGACTTTATTTAGCCACATTCAGTGAGTAAGTGATCCCTGAAGACCACAAGTGTCCTTCGTCTGGGCCTGTTGTCGACAGAAAAGTGTACTTGGCCTTTTGCACACCACCATGTTTGAGGGACATTGGCGTGATCACTGCTGATAGGTGGAGGGACAAATATGAATTAACACCTATTTCTGGACAGGAGCAGTTGGGAACAAAGAGTGTGTTGTGGAGTGAAGTGTTTATTTGAGTGTCTAAACTTCCCTCTTTAGGTGGTTATTACTTCTTTACATTCGTGAACATCATAAAAAGCAATGATTATAAATGCCAGACGCATATTATTACAGCAATTCATTTGATGAGGTGAGAGGAAATGAGAAGGAAGTTGCTGCACCACTAAATCTATGCCTGAGCACTGCTGAAACCAAACAAAAAGAATTCACGGTGGCTAGATAGGGCTATTTTCTACTGACTCTCTCTGGGGTCCAAAACAGAATCCATTTCTTTCTTTGTTTCTCAGTTTCACTTGTGTAGGGTACCTGTCCCCGCCCCTTCAGCTTGTAATTTGTCTGTGTCCTTGGATCTCAAGTGAGTCTCCAGTAAGGGAGCACGTAGGTGGTCTTGAGTTTTCATCAGTTCTTCTAACCCTGTGTCTTTTGATTGGAGCACTCAAAGGCTGTACTTTTATTCTGATATTTGAGAGCTGTGCTCTTACTGCACTTTGAAATTCTTTTTGTTCTCATTAATATACAATCACATGCAGAAAATTATGTTATTCTGTCTACCCTCTTCACCAAGTCACCCCAAATCCCAGTTACAGCCGCTCTCCATCATCATGTACTAAGATGCTGAAGAATCACTACATGTCTTCTCTGTGTTGTACAGCCCTACCCATGAAACCCCACCCTACACATTATACATGCTAATCCTAATGCCCCCATTCTTTTTCCCCGCACTTATTACTCCCTTCCCACAAACCCTACCCAGTCCCTTTCTCTTTGGTAACTGTTAGTCCACTCTCGGGTTCTGTGAGTCTGCTGCTGTCTTTCCTTCAGTTTTTCTTTGTTATCATACTCAACACATGAGTGAAATCATTTGGTACATGTATTTCTCCGCCTGGCCTATTTGACTGAGCATAATACGCTCTAGCTCCATCCACGTTATTGCAAATGATAGGATTTGTTTTCTTCTTATGGCTGCTTACTGCACTTTTTAAACTGGATTTCATTCTTCTTTTTTGTTTGTAGTTTTGCTATGTGCTTTCACCATTGCTCTCCTTGTTATGAGCTGTAGCATTGTGTTAATCGATATGTGCCTATATCTATCTATCTGACTGTCTATCTATTTATCAATCACTCAATCAATCATTTTTTGTGTGTCCATCTGTCCATGTGTACAGAACAGTTAACCGTATACCCTATATCACTTTCCTACACTATACTCCCCAAAATCCTGCAAAGTATCTAGGCTGTAGAGGGAGCACAGGGTTCACCGAGACACTTGCAGTTCGAGTCGGCCGCGTGTACCTACAAAACCAGGAAATGGTTGTGCTGGGTCTTGAACCCGTGTCTCTCCCCTCTGTCCTCTTTCATCTCCTTCTAACTTGCTGTCTGTATTTAGCCACATTCATTGACTAAGTGCTCCCTGAAGATCTCAAGGATCATTCCTCTGGGCCTGTTGTCGACAGAAAATTAAACTTGTTGCTTTGCTCACCACCATGTTTGAAGGACATCAGCGTGATCACCGCCGATAGGACGGAGGGTCAAATAAAAAGGAACACCAATTTCTAGACAGGAGCAGTTGGGAGCTAACAGTGTATTGTTTAGTGACGTGTTTATTGAGTGTCCAAACTTCCCTCTTTAGGTGGTTATTAGATTTTCACAATCGTGAACATCATAAAATCCACTGATTTCAAAGGCCCAGATGCTTATTATTACAACAACTCAGTTGTTGAGGTGAGAGAAAATGAGAAGTATGTTGCTGCACCACTAAATCTATTTCTGGGAACTGTTGAAACCAAACAAAAAGAATTCACTGTGGCCAGATAGGGCTATTTTCTGCTGACTGTCTCTGGGGACTCAAACAGAATCCATTTGCTTGATTGTTTGATTTTCAGTTACACTCGTGTAGGGTACTTGTCCACACACCTTCGGATGGTAGTTTGTCTGTGTCCTTGGATCTCAAGTGTGTCTGCTGTAAGTAAGCACGTAGGTGTCTTGACTTTTCATCCTTTCTTTTATCCTTGTGTCTTTTGATTGCAGCACTCAGTGCATGACCTTTTATTCTGATGATTCAGAGCTGTGCACTTATTGCACTTAAAGTATTTTTTATCATTAATCTACAATCACGTGAAGAACATTATGTTTACTATGCTCCCCCCCTCACCAAGTCCCCCCGAGAAACCTCTTCAGTCGCTGTCTATCAGCGTAGTTGAATGCTCTGGATACCTTCACCATGTCCGCCCCCACAGACCCGTTACAGTAATTTTCCATCAGTGAGTAGTAAGATGCTATATGATCTCTACTAGAATTCTCTGTGTTGTACAGTACTCCCCATGCACATCCGACCCCACGCATTATTCATGCTATTCCCAATTACCACTATTCTTTCTCCCCACACTTATCCCTCCCTTCAGACTCACCCTGCCTTGTCCTTTTCCATTTGGTAACTTTTAGTCAACTCTCGGATTCTGTGAGAGTGCTGCTGTTTTTTTCTTTCAGTTTCTCTTTGTTGTTTTACTCCACACATGAGTGAAATCACTTGGTACTTGTCTTTCTCCGCCTGGCCTATTTCTCTGAACATACTAAAGTCTAGCTCCATCCACGTCATTGCCAATGGTAGTGTTTGTTTTCTTCTTAAGGCTGCTTACTGCAATTTTAAACTGGATTTCATTCTTACTTTTTGTTTGTAGATTAGCTATGTTATTCACCATTCAACTCCTATTTATGAACAATAGCATTGTGTCAATCGATATGTATCTGTATCTATCTATCTAACGGTCTGTCTGTCTATGTATCTGTGTATATAATTATGTATGTATGTATCTATGGATCTATCTTTCTATCTATCTATCTATCTTCCTATCACCTATCTTTGATGTCTGTCATCTATCAATCTATGTACCTATCTATCTATCTTTCATCTGTCATCTGTGTACCTATCTATCTATGAATCAATCATCTTTTTTTTCTGCCCATCTATCCTTCTGTACAGAACAGTTAACAACATAGCCTATGTCTCTTTCCTACATTATGCTTCCTGAAATCTTGCAAGGTAGCTAAGCCATAAGTAGAGCACTGTGTTCACCGATACACTTTCAGGTAGAGTCAGCCGCGTGTGCTTACAAAACCAGTAAATGGAGGTGAAAGGACTTGAACCCGTATCTCTGTCCTCTGTCCTCTTATACTTCCTGCTCGCTTGGTGACTTTATTTAGCCACATTCAGTGAGTAAGTGATTCCCGAAGACCACAAGGATCCTTCTACTGGGCCTGTTGTCGACAGAAAAGTGTACTTGGTCCTTTGCACAAAACCATGTTTGAGGGACATCGTTGTGATCACTGCTGATAGGTGGAGGGACAAATATAAAGGAACACCTATTTCTGGACAGGAGCATTTGGGAAATAAGAGTGTGTAGTGGAGTGAAGTGTTTATTTGAGGGTCCAAACGTCCCTCTTTAGATGGTTATTACTTCTTTACATTCGTGAACATCATAAAAAGCAATGATTTTAAAATCGCAGACGCCTATTATTACAGTAATTCATTTGTTGAGGTGGGAGGAAATGAGAAGGAAGTTGCTGCACCACGAAATCTATGCCTGAGCACTGCTGAAACAAAACAAAAAAATTCACGGTGGCTAGATTGGGCTATTTTCTACTGACTCTCTCTGGGGACTCAAGCAGAATCCATTTGTTTGTTTGTTTCTCAGTTTCACTTGTATAGGGTACCTGTCCCTGCCCCTTCAGCATGTAGTTTGTCTGTGTCCTTGGATCTCAAGTGAGTCTCCAGAAAGGGAGCACGTAGTTGGTCTTGAGTTTTCATCAGTTCTTCTAAACCTGTGTCTTTTGATTGGAGCACTCAAAGCCTGTACTTTTATTCTGATATTTGAGAGCAGTGCTCTTACATCAGTTTGAAATTTTCTTTGTTCTCATTAATATACAATCACATGCAGAACATTATGTTTTCCAGTCTACTCTCTTCAGCAAGTCCCCCGAAATCCCAGTTACAGTCGCTCTCCTTCATCATGTACTAAGATGCTGTAGAATCACTACATGTCTCCTCTGTGTTGTAGAGCCCTACCCATGACCCACCACCCTACACATTAAACATGCTAATCCTAATGCCCCCATTCTTTTTCCGCGCCCTTATTACTCCGTTCCCACAAACGCTACCCAGTCCCTTTCTCTTTGGTAACTGCTAGTCCACTCTTGGGTACTGTGAGTCTGATGCTGTCTTTTCCTTCAGTTTTTCGTTGTTATCATACTCCACACATGAGTGAAATCATTTGGTACATGTATTTCTCCGCCTAGCCTGTTTGACTCAGCATAATACCCTCGACCTCCATCCACGTTATTGCAAATGATAGGATTTGTTTTCTTCTTATGGCTGCTTACTGCACTTTTTAAACTGGATTTCATTCTTCTTTTTTGTTTGTAGTTTTGCTATGTGCTTTCACCATTGCTCTCCTGGTAATGAGCAGTAGCTTTGTGTTAGTCGATATGTACCTATATCTATCTATCTGTCTGTCTATCTATTTATCAATCAATCAACTTTTTGTCTGCCCATCTGTCCTTGTGTACAGAACAGTTAACCACATATCATATATCACTTTCCTACATTATGCTTCCAAAAATCCTGCAAAGTATCTAGGCTGTAGAGAGAGCACTGTGTTCACCGAGACCCTTGCAGGTCGAGACGGCCACGTGTACCTACAAAACCAGGAAATGTTTGTGCAGGGACTTGAACCCGTGTCTCTGTCCTCTGTCCTCTTTCATCTCCTCCTAATTTGCTGTCTGTAATTAGCCACATTCATTGACTAAGTGCTCCCTGAAGACCACAAGTATCATTCCTCTGGGCCTGTTGTCGACAGAAAAGTAAACACGTTGCTTTGCTCACCACCGTGTTTGAAGGACATCAGCGTGATCACTGCCTATAGGACGGAGGGTCAAATAGAAAGGAACACCAATTTCTAGACAGGAGCAGTTGGGAGCCAAGAGTGTATTGTGGAGTGACGTGTTTATTTGAGTGTCCAAACTTCCCTCTTTAGGTGGTTATTAGATCTTCTCAGTCCTGAAATCATATAACCCACTGATTTCAATGGCCCAGATGCTTATAATTACAGCAACTCAGTTGTTGAGGTGAAAGAAAATGAGAAGTATGTTGCTGCACCACTAAATCTATCACTGGGAACTGATGAAAGCAAACAAAAATAATTCACGGTGGTCAGATAGGGCTATTTTCTGCTGACCGTCACTGGGGACTCAAACAGAATCCATTTGTTTGATAGTTTGTTTTTCAGATTCACTCGTGTAAGGTACTTGTCCACACACCTGCTTGTAGTTTGTCTGTGTCCTTGGATCTCAAGTGAGTCTCCTGTAAGTAAGCACGTAGGTGTCTTGAGTTTTATCCCTTCTTTTAACCCTGTGTCTTTTGCTTGCAGCACTCAGTGCATGACCTTTTATTCTGATGATTCAGAGCTGTACATTTATTGCACTTAAAGAATTTTTTTATCATTAATCTACAATCACGTGAAGAACATTATGTTTACTATGCTCCCCCCCTCACCAAGTCCCCCCAAAAAACCTCTTCAGTCGCTGTCTATCAGCATAGTTGTATGCTGTGGATCCCTTCACCATGTCCGCCCCCACAGACCCGTTACAGTAATTTTCCATCAGTGAGTAGTAAGATGCTATATGATCTCTACTAGACTTCTCTGTGTTGTACAGTACTCCCCATGCACACCCGACCCCAGGCATTATTCATGTTATTCCCAATTACCACTATTCTTTCTCCCCACACTTATCCCTCCCTTCAGACTCACCCTGCCTTGTCCTTTTCCATTTGGTAACTTTTAGTCAACTCTCGGATTCTGTGAGAGTGCTGCTGTTTTTTTCCTTCAGTTTCTCTTTGTTGTTTTACTCCACACATGAGTGAAATCACTTGGTACTTGTCTTTCTCCGCCTGGCCTATTTCTCTGAACGTACTACCGTCTAGCTCCATCCACGTCATTGCCAATGGTAGTGTTTGTTTTCTTCTTAAGGCTGCTTACTGCAATTTTAAACTGGATTTCATTCTTCCTTTTTGTTTGTAGATTAGCTATGTTATTCACCATTCAACTCCTATTTATGAACAATAGCTTTGTGTCAATCGATATGTATCTGTATCTATCTATCTAACGGTCTGTCTGTCTATCTATGTATCTGTGTATGTAAGTATGTATGTATGTATCTATGGATCTATCTTTCTATCTATCTATCTATCTTCCTATCATCTATCTTTGATGTCTGTCATCTATCAATCTATGTACCTATCTATCTATCTTTCATCTGTCATCTGTGTACCTATCTATCTATGAATCAATCACCTTTTTGTCTGCCCATCTATCTTTCTCTACAGAACAGTTAACAACATAGCCTATGTCTCTTTCCTACATTATGCTTCCTGAAATCTTGCAAGGTAGCTAAGCCATAAGGAGAGCACTGTGTTCACCGATACACTTTCAGGTAGAGTCAGCCGCGTGTGCTTACAAAACCAGTAAATGGAGGTGAAAGGACTTGAACCCTTATCTCTGTCCTCTGTCCTCTTATACTTCCTGCTCGCTTGGTGACTTTATTTAGCCACATTCAGTGAGTAAGTGATTCCCGAAGACCACAAGGATCATTCGTCTGGGCCTGTTGTCGACAGAAATGTGTACTTGGTTCTTTGCACAAAACCATGTTTGAGGGACATCGTTGTGATCACTGCTGATAGGTGGAGGGACAAATATAAAGGAACACCTATTTCTGGACAGGAGCATTTGGGAAATAAGAGTGTGTAGTGGAGTGAAGTGTTTATTTGAGGGTCCAAACGTCCCTCTTTAGATGGTTATTACTTCTTTACATTCGTGAACATCATAAAAAGCAATGATTTTAAAAGCGCAGACGCCTATTATTACAGTAATTCATTTGTTGAGGTGGGAGGAAAAGAGAAGGAAGTTGCTGCACCACGAAATCTATGCCTGAGCACTGCTGAAACAAAACAAAAAAATTCACGGTGGCTAGATTGGGCTATTTTCTACTGACTCTCTCTGGGGACTCAAGCAGAATCCATTTGTTTGTTTGTTTCTCAGTTTCACTTGTATAGGGTACCTGTCCCTGCCCCTTCAGCATGTAGTTTGTCTGTGTCCTTGGATCTCAAGTGAGTCTCCAGAAAGGGAGCACGTAGTTGGTCTTGAGTTTTCATCAGTTCTTCTAAACCTGTGTCTTTTGATTGGAGCACTCAAAGCCTGTACTTTTATTCTGATATTTGAGAGCAGTGCTCTTACATCAGTTTGAAATTTTCTTTGTTCTCATTAATATACAATCACATGCAGAACATTATGTTTTCCAGTCTACTCTCTTCAGCAAGTCCCCCGAAATCCCAGTTACAGTCGCTCTCCTTCATCATGTACTAAGATGCTGTAGAATCACTACATGTCTCCTCTGTGTTGTAGAGCCCTACCCATGACCCACCACCCTACACATTAAACATGCTAATCCTAATGCCCCCATTCTTTTTCCGCGCCCTTATTACTCCGTTCCCACAAACGCTACCCAGTCCCTTTCTCTTTGGTAACTGCTAGTCCACTCTTGGGTACTGTGAGTCTGATGCTGTCTTTTCCTTCAGTTTTTCGTTGTTATCATACTCCACACATGAGTGAAATCATTTGGTACATGTATTTCTCCGCCTAGCCTGTTTGACTCAGCATAATACCCTCGACCTCCATCCACGTTATTGCAAATGATAGGATTTGTTTTCTTCTTATGGCTGCTTACTGCACTTTTTAAACTGGATTTCATTCTTCTTTTTTGTTTGTAGTTTTGCTATGTGCTTTCACCATTGCTCTCCTGGTAATGAGCAGTAGCTTTGTGTTAGTCGATATGTACCTATATCTATCTATCTGTCTGTCTATCTATTTATCAATCAATCAACTTTTTGTCTGCCCATCTGTCCTTGTGTACAGAACAGTTAACCACATATCATATATCACTTTCCTACATTATGCTTCCAAAAATCCTGCAAAGTATCTAGGCTGTAGAGAGAGCACTGTGTTCACCGAGACCCTTGCAGGTCGAGACGGCCACGTGTACCTACAAAACCAGGAAATGTTTGTGCAGGGACTTGAACCCGTGTCTCTGTCCTCTGTCCTCTTTCATCTCCTCCTAATTTGCTGTCTGTAATTAGCCACATTCATTGACTAAGTGCTCCCTGAAGACCACAAGTATCATTCCTCTGGGCCTGTTGTCGACAGAAAAGTAAACACGTTGCTTTGCTCACCACCGTGTTTGAAGGACATCAGCGTGATCACCGCCTATAGGATGGAGGGTCAAATAGAAAGGAACACCAATTTCTAGACAGGAGCAGTTGGGAGCCAAGAGTGTATTGTGGAGTGACGTGTTTATTTGAGTGTCCAAACTTCCCTCTTTAGGTGGTTATTAGATCTTCTCAGTCCTGAAATCATATAACCCACTGATTTCAATGGCCCAGATGCTTATAATTACAGCAACTCAGTTGTTGAGGTGAAAGAAAATGAGAAGTATGTTGCTGCACCACTAAATCTATCACTGGGAACTGATGAAAGCAAACAAAAATAATTCACGGTGGTCAGATAGGGCTATTTTCTGCTGACCGTCACTGGGGACTCAAACAGAATCCATTTGTTTGATAGTTTGTTTTTCAGATTCACTCGTGTAAGGTACTTGTCCACACACCTGCTTGTAGTTTGTCTGTGTCCTTGGATCTCAAGTGAGTCTCCTGTAAGTAAGCACGTAGGTGTCTTGAGTTTTATCCCTTCTTTTAACCCTGTGTCTTTTGCTTGCAGCACTCAGTACATGACCTTTTATTCTGATGATTCAGAGCTGTACATTTATTGCACTTAAAGAATTTTTTTATCATTAATCTACAATCACGTGAAGAACATTATGTTTACTATGCTCCCCCCCTCACCAAGTCCCCCCAAAAAACCTCTTCAGTCGCTGTCTATCAGCATAGTTGTATGCTGTGGATCCCTTCACCATGTCCGCCCCCACAGACCCGTTACAGTAATTTTCCATCAGTGAGTAGTAAGATGCTATATGATCTCTACTAGACTTCTCTGTGTTGTACAGTACTCCCCATGCACACCCGACCCCAGGCATTATTCATGTTATTCCCAATTACCACTATTCTTTCTCCCCACACTTATCCCTCCCTTCAGACTCACCCTGCCTTGTCCTTTTCCATTTGGTAACTTTTAGTCAACTCTCGGATTCTGTGAGAGTGCTGCTGTTTTTTTCCTTCAGTTTCTCTTTGTTGTTTTACTCCACACATGAGTGAAATCACTTGGTACTTGTCTTTCTCCGCCTGGCCTATTTCTCTGAACGTACTACCGTCTAGCTCCATCCACGTCATTGCCAATGGTAGTGTTTGTTTTCTTCTTAAGGCTGCTTACTGCAATTTTAAACTGGATTTCATTCTTCCTTTTTGTTTGTAGATTAGCTATGTTATTCACCATTCAACTCCTATTTATGAACAATAGCTTTGTGTCAATCGATATGTATCTGTATCTATCTATCTAACGGTCTGTCTGTCTATCTATGTATCTGTGTATGTAAGTATGTATGTATGTATCTATGGATCTATCTTTCTATCTATCTATCTATCTTCCTATCATCTATCTTTGATGTCTGTCATCTATCAATCTATGTACCTATCTATCTATCTTTCATCTGTCATCTGTGTACCTATCTATCTATGAATCAATCACCTTTTTGTCTGCCCATCTATCTTTCTCTACAGAACAGTTAACAACATAGCCTATGTCTCTTTCCTACATTATGCTTCCTGAAATCTTGCAAGGTAGCTAAGCCATAAGGAGAGCACTGTGTTCACCGATACACTTTCAGGTAGAGTCAGCCGCGTGTGCTTACAAAACCAGTAAATGGAGGTGAAAGGACTTGAACCCTTATCTCTGTCCTCTGTCCTCTTATACTTCCTGCTCGCTTGGTGACTTTATTTAGCCACATTCAGTGAGTAAGTGATTCCCGAAGACCACAAGGATCATTCGTCTGGGCCTGTTGTCGACAGAAATGTGTACTTGGTTCTTTGCACAAAACCATGTTTGAGGGACATCGTTGTGATCACTGCTGATAGGTGGAGGGACAAATATAAAGGAACACCTATTTCTGGACAGGAGCATTTGGGAAATAAGAGTGTGTAGTGGAGTGAAGTGTTTATTTGAGGGTCCAAACGTCCCTCTTTAGATGGTTATTACTTCTTTACATTCGTGAACATCATAAAAAGCAATGATTTTAAAAGCGCAGACGCCTATTATTACAGCAATTCATTTGTTGAGGTGGGAGGAAATGAGAAGGAAGTTGCTGCACCACGAAATCTATGCCTGAGCACTGCTGAAACAAAACAAAAAAATTCACGGTGGCTAGATTGGGCTATTTTCTACTGACTCTCTCTGGGGACTCAAACAGAATCCATTTGTTTGTTTGTTTCTCAGTTTCACTTGTATAGGGTACCTGTCCCTGCCCCTTCAGCATGTAGTTTGTCTGTGTCCTTGGATCTCAAGTGAGTCTCCAGAAAGGGAGCACGTAGTTGGTCTTGAGTTTTCATCAGTTCTTCTAAACCTGTGTCTTTTGATTGGAGCACTCAAAGCCTGTACTTTTATTCTGATATTTGAGAGCAGTGCTCTTACATCAGTTTGAAATTTTCTTTGTTCTCATTAATATACAATCACATGCAGAACATTATGTTTTCCAGTCTACCCTCTTCAGCAAGTCCCCCCCAAATCCCAGTTACAGTCGCTGTCCGTCAGCATGTACTAAGTTGCTGTAGAATCACTACATGTCTTCTCTGTGTTGTAGAGCCCTACCCATGACCCACCACCCTACACATTAAACATGCTAATCCTAATGCCCCCATTCTTTTTCCCCGCCCTTATTACTCCGTTCCCACAAACGCTACCCAGTCCCTTTCTCTTTGGTAACTGCTAGTCCACTCTTGGGTACTGTGAGTCTGATGCTGTCTTTTCCTTCAGTTTTTCGTTGTTATCATACTCCAAACATGAGTGAAATCATTTGGTACATGTATTTCTCCGCCTAGCCTGTTTGACTCAGCATAATACCCTCGACCTCCATCCACGTTATTGCAAATGATAGGATTTGTTTTCTTCTTATGGCTGCTTACTGCACTTTTTAAACTGGATTTCATTCTTCTTTTTTGTTTGTAGTTTTGCTATGTGCTTTCACCATTGCTCTCCTGGTAATGAGCAGTAGCTTTGTGTTAGTTGATATGTACCTATATCTATCTATCTGTCTGTCTATCTATTTATCAATCAATCAACTTTTTGTCTGCCCATCTGTCCTTGTGTACAGAACAGTTAACCACATATCATATATCACTTTCCTACATTATGCTTCCAAAAATCCTGCAAAGTATCTAGGCTGTAGAGAGAGCACTGTGTTCACCGAGACCCTTGCAGGTCGAGACGGCCACGTGTACCTACAAAACCAGGAAATGGTTGTGCCGGGACTTGAACCCGTGTCTCTGTCCTCTGTCCTCTTTCATCTCCTTCTAATTTGCTGTCTGTAATTAGCCACATTCATTGACTAAGTGCTCCCTGAAGACCACAAGTATCATTCCTCTGGGCCTGTTGTCGACAGAAAAGTAAACACGTTGCTTTGCTCACCACCGTGTTTGAAGGACATCAGCGTGATCACCGCCGATAGGACGGAGGGTCAAATAGAAGGAACACCAATTTCTAGACAGGAGCAGTTGGGAGCCAAGAGTGTATTGTGGAGTGACGTGTTTATTTGAGTGTCCAAACTTCCCTCTTTAGGTGGTTATTAGATCTTCTCAGTCGTGAAATCATAAAACCCACTGATTTCAATGGCCCAGATGCTTATAATTACAGCAACTCAGTTGTTGAGGTGAAAGAAAATGAGAAGTATGTTGCTGCACCACTAAATCTATCACTGGGAACTGATGAAACCAAACAAAAATAATTCACGGTGGTCAGATAGGGCTATTTTCTGCTGACCGTCACTGGGGACTCAAACAGAATCCATTTGTTTGATAGTTTGTTTTTCAGATTCACTCGTGTAAGGTACTTGTCCACACACCTGCTTGTAGTTTGTCTGTGTCCTTGGATCTCAAGTGAGTCTCCTGTAAGTAAGCACGTAGGTGTCTTGAGTTTTATCCCTTCTTTTAACCCTGTGTCTTTTGCTTGCAGCACTCAGTGCATGACCTTTTATTCTGATGATTCAGAGCTGTACATTTATTGCACTTAAAGAATTTTTTTATCATTAATCTACAATCACGTGAAGAACATTATGTTTACTATGCTCCCCCCCTCACCAATTCCCCCCGAAAAACCTCTTCAGTCGCTGTCTATCAGCGTAGTTGAATGCTGTGGATCCCTTCACCATGTCCGCCCCCACAGACCCGTTACAGTAATTTTCCATCAGTGAGTAGTAAGATGCTATATGATCTCTCCTAGACTTCTCTGTGTTGTACAGTACTCCCCATGCACACCCGACCCCAGGCATTATTCATGTTATTCCCAATTACCACTATTCTTTCTCCCCACACTTATCCCTCCCTTCAGACTCACCCTGCCTTGTCCTTTTCCATTTGGTAACTTTTAGTCAACTCTCGGATTCTGTGAGAGTGCTGCTGTTTTTTTCCTTCAGTTTCTCTTTGTTGTTTTACTCCACACATGAGTGAAATCACTTGGTACTTGTCTTTCTCCGCCTGGCCTATTTCTCTGAACGTACTACCGTCTAGCTCCATCCACGTCATTGCCAATGGTAGTGTTTGTTTTCTTCTTAAGGCTGCTTACTGCAATTTTAAACTGGATTTCATTCTTCCTTTTTGTTTGTAGATTAGCTATGTTATTCACCATTCAACTCCTATTTATGAACAATAGCTTTGTGTCAATCGATATGTATCTGTATCTATCTATCTAACGGTCTGTCTGTCTATCTATGTATCTGTGTATGTAAGTATGTATGTATGTATCTATGGATCTATCTTTCTATCTATCTATCTATCTTCCTATCATCTATCTTTGATGTCTGTCATCTATCAATCTATGTACCTATCTATCTATCTTTCATCTGTCATCTGTGTACCTATCTATCTATGAATCAATCACCTTTTTGTCTGCCCATCTATCTTTCTCTACAGAACAGTTAACAACATAGCCTATGTCTCTTTCCTACATTATGCTTCCTGAAATCTTGCAAGGTAGCTAAGCCATAAGGAGAGCACTGTGTTCACCGATACACTTTCAGGTAGAGTCAGCCGCGTGTGCTTACAAAACCAGTAAATGGAGGTGAAAGGACTTGAACCCTTATCTCTGTCCTCTGTCCTCTTATACTTCCTGCTCGCTTGGTGACTTTATTTAGCCACATTCAGTGAGTAAGTGATTCCCGAAGACCACAAGGATCATTCGTCTGGGCCTGTTGTCGACAGAAATGTGTACTTGGTTCTTTGCACAAAACCATGTTTGAGGGACATCGTTGTGATCACTGCTGATAGGTGGAGGGACAAATATAAAGGAACACCTATTTCTGGACAGGAGCATTTGGGAAATAAGAGTGTGTAGTGGAGTGAAGTGTTTATTTGAGGGTCCAAACGTCCCTCTTTAGATGGTTATTACTTCTTTACATTCGTGAACATCATAAAAAGCAATGATTTTAAAAGCGCAGACGCCTATTATTACAGCAATTCATTTGTTGAGGTGGGAGGAAATGAGAAGGAAGTTGCTGCACCACGAAATCTATGCCTGAGCACTGCTGAAACAAAACAAAAAAATTCACGGTGGCTAGATTGGGCTATTTTCTACTGACTCTCTCTGGGGACTCAAACAGAATCCATTTGTTTGTTTGTTTCTCAGTTTCACTTGTATAGGGTACCTGTCCCTGCCCCTTCAGCATGTAGTTTGTCTGTGTCCTTGGATCTCAAGTGAGTCTCCAGAAAGGGAGCACGTAGTTGGTCTTGAGTTTTCATCAGTTCTTCTAAACCTGTGTCTTTTGATTGGAGCACTCAAAGCCTGTACTTTTATTCTGATATTTGAGAGCAGTGCTCTTACATCAGTTTGAAATTTTCTTTGTTCTCATTAATATACAATCACATGCAGAACATTATGTTTTCCAGTCTACCCTCTTCAGCAAGTCCCCCCCAAATCCCAGTTACAGTCGCTGTCCGTCAGCATGTACTAAGTTGCTGTAGAATCACTACATGTCTTCTCTGTGTTGTAGAGCCCTACCCATGACCCACCACCCTACACATTAAACATGCTAATCCTAATGCCCCCATTCTTTTTCCCCGCCCTTATTACTCCGTTCCCACAAACGCTACCCAGTCCCTTTCTCTTTGGTAACTGCTAGTCCACTCTTGGGTACTGTGAGTCTGATGCTGTCTTTTCCTTCAGTTTTTCGTTGTTATCATACTCCAAACATGAGTGAAATCATTTGGTACATGTATTTCTCCGCCTAGCCTGTTTGACTCAGCATAATACCCTCGACCTCCATCCACGTTATTGCAAATGATAGGATTTGTTTTCTTCTTATGGCTGCTTACTGCACTTTTTAAACTGGATTTCATTCTTCTTTTTTGTTTGTAGTTTTGCTATGTGCTTTCACCATTGCTCTCCTGGTAATGAGCAGTAGCTTTGTGTTAGTTGATATGTACCTATATCTATCTATCTGTCTGTCTATCTATTTATCAATCAATCAACTTTTTGTCTGCCCATCTGTCCTTGTGTACAGAACAGTTAACCACATATCATATATCACTTTCCTACATTATGCTTCCAAAAATCCTGCAAAGTATCTAGGCTGTAGAGAGAGCACTGTGTTCACCGAGACCCTTGCAGGTCGAGACGGCCACGTGTACCTACAAAACCAGGAAATGGTTGTGCCGGGACTTGAACCCGTGTCTCTGTCCTCTGTCCTCTTTCATCTCCTTCTAATTTGCTGTCTGTAATTAGCCACATTCATTGACTAAGTGCTCCCTGAAGACCACAAGTATCATTCCTCTGGGCCTGTTGTCGACAGAAAAGTAAACACGTTGCTTTGCTCACCACCGTGTTTGAAGGACATCAGCGTGATCACCGCCGATAGGACGGAGGGTCAAATAGAAGGAACACCAATTTCTAGACAGGAGCAGTTGGGAGCCAAGAGTGTATTGTGGAGTGACGTGTTTATTTGAGTGTCCAAACTTCCCTCTTTAGGTGGTTATTAGATCTTCTCAGTCGTGAAATCATAAAACCCACTGATTTCAATGGCCCAGATGCTTATAATTACAGCAACTCAGTTGTTGAGGTGAAAGAAAATGAGAAGTATGTTGCTGCACCACTAAATCTATCACTGGGAACTGATGAAACCAAACAAAAATAATTCACGGTGGTCAGATAGGGCTATTTTCTGCTGACCGTCACTGGGGACTCAAACAGAATCCATTTGTTTGATAGTTTGTTTTTCAGATTCACTCGTGTAAGGTACTTGTCCACACACCTGCTTGTAGTTTGTCTGTGTCCTTGGATCTCAAGTGAGTCTCCTGTAAGTAAGCACGTAGGTGTCTTGAGTTTTATCCCTTCTTTTAACCCTGTGTCTTTTGCTTGCAGCACTCAGTGCATGACCTTTTATTCTGATGATTCAGAGCTGTACATTTATTGCACTTAAAGAATTTTTTTATCATTAATCTACAATCACGTGAAGAACATTATGTTTACTATGCTCCCCCCCTCACCAATTCCCCCCGAAAAACCTCTTCAGTCGCTGTCTATCAGCGTAGTTGAATGCTGTGGATCCCTTCACCATGTCCGCCCCCACAGACCCGTTACAGTAATTTTCCATCAGTGAGTAGTAAGATGCTATATGATCTCTCCTAGACTTCTCTGTGTTGTACAGTACTCCCCATGCACACCCGACCCCAGGCATTATTCATGTTATTCCCAATTACCACTATTCTTTCTCCCCACACTTATCCCTCCCTTCAGACTCACCCTGCCTTGTCCTTTTCCATTTGGTAACTTTTAGTCAACTCTCGGATTCTGTGAGAGTGCTGCTGTTTTTTTCCTTCAGTTTCTCTTTGTTGTTTTACTCCACACATGAGTGAAATCACTTGGTACTTGTCTTTCTCCGCCTGGCCTATTTCTCTGAACGTACTACCGTCTAGCTCCATCCACGTCATTGCCAATGGTAGTGTTTGTTTTCTTCTTAAGGCTGCTTACTGCAATTTTAAACTGGATTTCATTCTTCCTTTTTGTTTGTAGATTAGCTATGTTATTCACCATTCAACTCCTATTTATGAACAATAGCTTTGTGTCAATCGATATGTATCTGTATCTATCTATCTAACGGTCTGTCTGTCTATCTATGTATCTGTGTATGTAAGTATGTATGTATGTATCTATGGATCTATCTTTCTATCTATCTATCTATCTTCCTATCATCTATCTTTGATGTCTGTCATCTATCAATCTATGTACCTATCTATCTATCTTTCATCTGTCATCTGTGTACCTATCTATCTATGAATCAATCACCTTTTTGTCTGCCCATCTATCTTTCTCTACAGAACAGTTAACAACATAGCCTATGTCTCTTTCCTACATTATGCTTCCTGAAATCTTGCAAGGTAGCTAAGCCATAAGGAGAGCACTGTGTTCACCGATACACTTTCAGGTAGAGTCAGCCGCGTGTGCTTACAAAACCAGTAAATGGAGGTGAAAGGACTTGAACCCGTATCTCTGTCCTCTGTCCTCTTATACTTCCTGCTCGCTTGGTGACTTTATTTAGCCACATTCAGTGAGTAAGTGATTCCCGAAGACCACAAGGATCATTCGTCTGGGCCTGTTGTCGACAGAAATGTGTACTTGGTTCTTTGCACAAAACCATGTTTGAGGGACATCGTTGTGATCACTGCTGATAGGTGGAGGGACAAATATAAAGGAACACCTATTTCTGGACAGGAGCATTTGGGAAATAAGAGTGTGTAGTGGAGTGAAGTGTTTATTTGAGGGTCCAAACGTCCCTCTTTAGATGGTTATTACTTCTTTACATTCGTGAACATCATAAAAAGCAATGATTTTAAAAGCGCAGACGCCTATTATTACAGCAATTCATTTGTTGAGGTGGGAGGAAATGAGAAGGAAGTTGCTGCACCACGAAATCTATGCCTGAGCACTGCTGAAACAAAACAAAAAAATTCACGGTGGCTAGATTGGGCTATTTTCTACTGACTCTCTCTGGGGACTCAAACAGAATCCATTTGTTTGTTTGTTTCTCAGTTTCACTTGTATAGGGTACCTGTCCCTGCCCCTTCAGCATGTAGTTTGTCTGTGTCCTTGGATCTCAAGTGAGTCTCCAGAAAGGGAGCACGTAGTTGGTCTTGAGTTTTCATCAGTTCTTCTAAACCTGTGTCTTTTGATTGGAGCACTCAAAGCCTGTACTTTTATTCTGATATTTGAGAGCAGTGCTCTTACATCAGTTTGAAATTTTCTTTGTTCTCATTAATATACAATCACATGCAGAACATTATGTTTTCCAGTCTACCCTCTTCAGCAAGTCCCCCCCAAATCCCAGTTACAGTCGCTGTCCGTCAGCATGTACTAAGTTGCTGTAGAATCACTACATGTCTTCTCTGTGTTGTAGAGCCCTACCCATGACCCACCACCCTACACATTAAACATGCTAATCCTAATGCCCCCATTCTTTTTCCCCGCCCTTATTACTCCGTTCCCACAAACGCTACCCAGTCCCTTTCTCTTTGGTAACTGCTAGTCCACTCTTGGGTACTGTGAGTCTGATGCTGTCTTTTCCTTCAGTTTTTCGTTGTTATCATACTCCAAACATGAGTGAAATCATTTGGTACATGTATTTCTCCGCCTAGCCTGTTTGACTCAGCATAATACCCTCGACCTCCATCCACGTTATTGCAAATGATAGGATTTGTTTTCTTCTTATGGCTGCTTACTGCACTTTTTAAACTGGATTTCATTCTTCTTTTTTGTTTGTAGTTTTGCTATGTGCTTTCACCATTGCTCTCCTGGTAATGAGCAGTAGCTTTGTGTTAGTTGATATGTACCTATATCTATCTATCTGTCTGTCTATCTATTTATCAATCAATCAACTTTTTGTCTGCCCATCTGTCCTTGTGTACAGAACAGTTAACCACATATCATATATCACTTTCCTACATTATGCTTCCAAAAATCCTGCAAAGTATCTAGGCTGTAGAGAGAGCACTGTGTTCACCGAGACCCTTGCAGGTCGAGACGGCCACGTGTACCTACAAAACCAGGAAATGGTTGTGCCGGGACTTGAACCCGTGTCTCTGTCCTCTGTCCTCTTTCATCTCCTTCTAATTTGCTGTCTGTAATTAGCCACATTCATTGACTAAGTGCTCCCTGAAGACCACAAGTATCATTCCTCTGGGCCTGTTGTCGACAGAAAAGTAAACACGTTGCTTTGCTCACCACCGTGTTTGAAGGACATCAGCGTGATCACCGCCGATAGGACGGAGGGTCAAATAGAAGGAACACCAATTTCTAGACAGGAGCAGTTGGGAGCCAAGAGTGTATTGTGGAGTGACGTGTTTATTTGAGTGTCCAAACTTCCCTCTTTAGGTGGTTATTAGATCTTCTCAGTCGTGAAATCATAAAACCCACTGATTTCAATGGCCCAGATGCTTATAATTACAGCAACTCAGTTGTTGAGGTGAAAGAAAATGAGAAGTATGTTGCTGCACCACTAAATCTATCACTGGGAACTGATGAAACCAAACAAAAATAATTCACGGTGGTCAGATAGGGCTATTTTCTGCTGACCGTCACTGGGGACTCAAACAGAATCCATTTGTTTGATAGTTTGTTTTTCAGATTCACTCGTGTAAGGTACTTGTCCACACACCTGCTTGTAGTTTGTCTGTGTCCTTGGATCTCAAGTGAGTCTCCTGTAAGTAAGCACGTAGGTGTCTTGAGTTTTATCCCTTCTTTTAACCCTGTGTCTTTTGCTTGCAGCACTCAGTGCATGACCTTTTATTCTGATGATTCAGAGCTGTACATTTATTGCACTTAAAGAATTTTTTTATCATTAATCTACAATCACGTGAAGAACATTATGTTTACTATGCTCCCCCACTCACCAATTCCCCCCGAAAAACCTCTTCAGTCGCTGTCTATCAGCGTAGTTGAATGCTGTGGATCCCTTCACCATGTCCGCCCCCACAGACCCGTTACAGTAATTTTCCATCAGTGAGTAGTAAGATGCTATATGATCTCTCCTAGACTTCTCTGTGTTGTACAGTACTCCCCATGCACACCCGACCCCAGGCATTATTCATGTTATTCCCAATTACCACTATTCTTTCTCCCCACACTTATCCCTCCCTTCAGACTCACCCTGCCTTGTCCTTTTCCATTTGGTAACTTTTAGTCAACTCTCGGATTCTGTGAGAGTGCTGCTGTTTTTTTCCTTCAGTTTCTCTTTGTTGTTTTACTCCACACATGAGTGAAATCACTTGGTACTTGTCTTTCTCCGCCTGGCCTATTTCTCTGAACGTACTACCGTCTAGCTCCATCCACGTCATTGCCAATGGTAGTGTTTGTTTTCTTCTTAAGGCTGCTTACTGCAATTTTAAACTGGATTTCATTCTTCCTTTTTGTTTGTAGATTAGCTATGTTATTCACCATTCAACTCCTATTTATGAACAATAGCTTTGTGTCAATCGATATGTATCTGTATCTATCTATCTAACGGTCTGTCTGTCTATCTATGTATCTGTGTATGTAAGTATGTATGTATGTATCTATGGATCTATCTTTCTATCTATCTATCTATCTTCCTATCATCTATCTTTGATGTCTGTCATCTATCAATCTATGTACCTATCTATCTATCTTTCATCTGTCATCTGTGTACCTATCTATCTATGAATCAATCACCTTTTTGTCTGCCCATCTATCTTTCTCTACAGAACAGTTAACAACATAGCCTATGTCTCTTTCCTACATTATGCTTCCTGAAATCTTGCAAGGTAGCTAAGCCATAAGGAGAGCACTGTGTTCACCGATACACTTTCAGGTAGAGTCAGCCGCGTGTGCTTACAAAACCAGTAAATGGAGGTGAAAGGACTTGAACCCTTATCTCTGTCCTCTGTCCTCTTATACTTCCTGCTCGCTTGGTGACTTTATTTAGCCACATTCAGTGAGTAAGTGATTCCCGAAGACCACAAGGATCATTCGTCTGGGCCTGTTGTCGACAGAAATGTGTACTTGGTTCTTTGCACAAAACCATGTTTGAGGGACATCGTTGTGATCACTGCTGATAGGTGGAGGGACAAATATAAAGGAACACCTATTTCTGGACAGGAGCATTTGGGAAATAAGAGTGTGTAGTGGAGTGAAGTGTTTATTTGAGGGTCCAAACGTCCCTCTTTAGATGGTTATTACTTCTTTACATTCGTGAACATCATAAAAAGCAATGATTTTAAAAGCGCAGACGCCTATTATTACAGCAATTCATTTGTTGAGGTGGGAGGAAATGAGAAGGAAGTTGCTGCACCACGAAATCTATGCCTGAGCACTGCTGAAACAAAACAAAAAAATTCACGGTGGCTAGATTGGGCTATTTTCTACTGACTCTCTCTGGGGACTCAAACAGAATCCATTTGTTTGTTTGTTTCTCAGTTTCACTTGTATAGGGTACCTGTCCCTGCCCCTTCAGCATGTAGTTTGTCTGTGTCCTTGGATCTCAAGTGAGTCTCCAGAAAGGGAGCACGTAGTTGGTCTTGAGTTTTCATCAGTTCTTCTAAACCTGTGTCTTTTGATTGGAGCACTCAAAGCCTGTACTTTTATTCTGATATTTGAGAGCAGTGCTCTTACATCAGTTTGAAATTTTCTTTGTTCTCATTAATATACAATCACATGCAGAACATTATGTTTTCCAGTCTACCCTCTTCAGCAAGTCCCCCCCAAATCCCAGTTACAGTCGCTGTCCGTCAGCATGTACTAAGTTGCTGTAGAATCACTACATGTCTTCTCTGTGTTGTAGAGCCCTACCCATGACCCACCACCCTACACATTAAACATGCTAATCCTAATGCCCCCATTCTTTTTCCGCGCCCTTATTACTCCATTCCCACAAACGCTACCCAGTCCCTTTCTCTTTGGTAACTGCTAGTCCACTCTTGGGTACTGTGAGTCTGATGCTGTCTTTTCCTTCAGTTTTTCGTTGTTATCATACTCCAAACATGAGTGAAATCATTTGGTACATGTATTTCTCCGCCTAGCCTGTTTGACTCAGCATAATACCCTCGACCTCCATCCACGTTATTGCAAATGATAGGATTTGTTTTCTTCTTATGGCTGCTTACTGCACTTTTTAAACTGGATTTCATTCTTCTTTTTTGTTTGTAGTTTTGCTATGTGCTTTCACCATTGCTCTCCTGGTAATGAGCAGTAGCTTTGTGTTAGTCGATATGTACCTATATCTATCTATCTGTCTGTCTATCTATTTATCAATCAATCAACTTTTTGTCTGCCCATCTGTCCTTGTGTACAGAACAGTTAACCACATATCATATATCACTTTCCTACATTATGCTTCCAAAAATCCTGCAAAGTATCTAGGCTGTAGAGAGAGCACTGTGTTCACCGAGACCCTTGCAGGTCGAGACGGCCACGTGTACCTACAAAACCAGGAAATGTTTGTGCAGGGACTTGAACCCGTGTCTCTGTCCTCTGTCCTCTTTCATCTCCTCCTAATTTGCTGTCTGTAATTAGCCACATTCATTGACTAAGTGCTCCCTGAAGACCACAAGTATCATTCCTCTGGGCCTGTTGTCGACAGAAAAGTAAACACGTTGCTTTGCTCACCACCGTGTTTGAAGGACATCAGCGTGATCACCGCCGATAGGACGGAGGGTCAAATAGAAAGGAACACCAATTTCTAGACAGGAGCAGTTGGGAGCCAAGAGTGTATTGTGGAGTGACGTGTTTATTTGAGTGTCCAAACTTCCCTCTTTAGGTGGTTATTAGATCTTCTCAGTCCTGAAATCATATAACCCACTGATTTCAATGGCCCAGATGCTTATAATTACAGCAACTCAGTTGTTGAGGTGAAAGAAAATGAGAAGTATGTTGCTGCACCACTAAATCTATCACTGGGAACTGATGAAAGCAAACAAAAATAATTCACGGTGGTCAGATAGGGCTATTTTCTGCTGACCGTCACTGGGGACTCAAACAGAATCCATTTGTTTGATAGTTTGTTTTTCAGATTCACTCGTGTAAGGTACTTGTCCACACACCTGCTTGTAGTTTGTCTGTGTCCTTGGATCTCAAGTGAGTCTCCTGTAAGTAAGCACGTAGGTGTCTTGAGTTTTATCCCTTCTTTTAACCCTGTGTCTTTTGCTTGCAGCACTCAGTGCATGACCTTTTATTCTGATGATTCAGAGCTGTACATTTATTGCACTTAAAGAATTTTTTTATCATTAATCTACAATCACGTGAAGAACATTATGTTTACTATGCTCCCCCCCTCACCAAGTCCCCCCAAAAAACCTCTTCAGTCGCTGTCTATCAGCATAGTTGTATGCTGTGGATCCCTTCACCATGTCCGCCCCCACAGACCCGTTACAGTAATTTTCCATCAGTGAGTAGTAAGATGCTATATGATCTCTACTAGACTTCTCTGTGTTGTACAGTACTCCCCATGCACACCCGACCCCAGGCATTATTCATGTTATTCCCAATTACCACTATTCTTTCTCCCCACACTTATCCCTCCCTTCAGACTCACCCTGCCTTGTCCTTTTCCATTTGGTAACTTTTAGTCAACTCTCGGATTCTGTGAGAGTGCTGCTGTTTTTTTCCTTCAGTTTCTCTTTGTTGTTTTACTCCACACATGAGTGAAATCACTTGGTACTTGTCTTTCTCCGCCTGGCCTATTTCTCTGAACGTACTACCGTCTAGCTCCATCCACGTCATTGCCAATGGTAGTGTTTGTTTTCTTCTTAAGGCTGCTTACTGCAATTTTAAACTGGATTTCATTCTTCCTTTTTGTTTGTAGATTAGCTATGTTATTCACCATTCAACTCCTATTTATGAACAATAGCTTTGTGTCAATCGATATGTATCTGTATCTATCTATCTAACGGTCTGTCTGTCTATCTATGTATCTGTGTATGTAAGTATGTATGTATGTATCTATGGATCTATCTTTCTATCTATCTATCTATCTTCCTATCATCTATCTTTGATGTCTGTCATCTATCAATCTATGTACCTATCTATCTATCTTTCATCTGTCATCTGTGTACCTATCTATCTATGAATCAATCACCTTTTTGTCTGCCCATCTATCTTTCTCTACAGAACAGTTAACAACATAGCCTATGTCTCTTTCCTACATTATGCTTCCTGAAATCTTGCAAGGTAGCTAAGCCATAAGGAGAGCACTGTGTTCACCGATACACTTTCAGGTAGAGTCAGCCGCGTGTGCTTACAAAACCAGTAAATGGAGGTGAAAGGACTTGAACCCTTATCTCTGTCCTCTGTCCTCTTATACTTCCTGCTCGCTTGGTGACTTTATTTAGCCACATTCAGTGAGTAAGTGATTCCCGAAGACCACAAGGATCATTCGTCTGGGCCTGTTGTCGACAGAAATGTGTACTTGGTTCTTTGCACAAAACCATGTTTGAGGGACATCGTTGTGATCACTGCTGATAGGTGGAGGGACAAATATAAAGGAACACCTATTTCTGGACAGGAGCATTTGGGAAATAAGAGTGTGTAGTGGAGTGAAGTGTTTATTTGAGGGTCCAAACGTCCCTCTTTAGATGGTTATTACTTCTTTACATTCGTGAACATCATAAAAAGCAATGATTTTAAAAGCGCAGACGCCTATTATTACAGCAATTCATTTGTTGAGGTGGGAGGAAATGAGAAGGAAGTTGCTGCACCACGAAATCTATGCCTGAGCACTGCTGAAACAAAACAAAAAAATTCACGGTGGCTAGATTGGGCTATTTTCTACTGACTCTCTCTGGGGACTCAAACAGAATCCATTTGTTTGTTTGTTTCTCAGTTTCACTTGTATAGGGTACCTGTCCCTGCCCCTTCAGCATGTAGTTTGTCTGTGTCCTTGGATCTCAAGTGAGTCTCCAGAAAGGGAGCACGTAGTTGGTCTTGAGTTTTCATCAGTTCTTCTAAACCTGTGTCTTTTGATTGGAGCACTCAAAGCCTGTACTTTTATTCTGATATTTGAGAGCAGTGCTCTTACATCAGTTTGAAATTTTCTTTGTTCTCATTAATATACAATCACATGCAGAACATTATGTTTTCCAGTCTACCCTCTTCAGCAAGTCCCCCCCAAATCCCAGTTACAGTCGCTGTCCGTCAGCATGTACTAAGTTGCTGTAGAATCACTACATGTCTTCTCTGTGTTGTAGAGCCCTACCCATGACCCACCACCCTACACATTAAACATGCTAATCCTAATGCCCCCATTCTTTTTCCCCGCCCTTATTACTCCGTTCCCACAAACGCTACCCAGTCCCTTTCTCTTTGGTAACTGCTAGTCCACTCTTGGGTACTGTGAGTCTGATGCTGTCTTTTCCTTCAGTTTTTCGTTGTTATCATACTCCAAACATGAGTGAAATCATTTGGTACATGTATTTCTCCGCCTAGCCTGTTTGACTCAGCATAATACCCTCGACCTCCATCCACGTTATTGCAAATGATAGGATTTGTTTTCTTCTTATGGCTGCTTACTGCACTTTTTAAACTGGATTTCATTCTTCTTTTTTGTTTGTAGTTTTGCTATGTGCTTTCACCATTGCTCTCCTGGTAATGAGCAGTAGCTTTGTGTTAGTTGATATGTACCTATATCTATCTATCTGTCTGTCTATCTATTTATCAATCAATCAACTTTTTGTCTGCCCATCTGTCCTTGTGTACAGAACAGTTAACCACATATCATATATCACTTTCCTACATTATGCTTCCAAAAATCCTGCAAAGTATCTAGGCTGTAGAGAGAGCACTGTGTTCACCGAGACCCTTGCAGGTCGAGACGGCCACGTGTACCTACAAAACCAGGAAATGGTTGTGCCGGGACTTGAACCCGTGTCTCTGTCCTCTGTCCTCTTTCATCTCCTTCTAATTTGCTGTCTGTAATTAGCCACATTCATTGACTAAGTGCTCCCTGAAGACCACAAGTATCATTCCTCTGGGCCTGTTGTCGACAGAAAAGTAAACACGTTGCTTTGCTCACCACCGTGTTTGAAGGACATCAGCGTGATCACCGCCGATAGGACGGAGGGTCAAATAGAAAGGAACACCAATTTCTAGACAGGAGCAGTTGGGAGCCAAGAGTGTATTGTGGAGTGACGTGTTTATTTGAGTGTCCAAACTTCCCTCTTTAGGTGGTTATTAGATCTTCTCAGTCGTGAAATCATAAAACCCACTGATTTCAATGGCCCAGATGCTTATAATTACAGCAACTCAGTTGTTGAGGTGAAAGAAAATGAGAAGTATGTTGCTGCACCACTAAATCTATCACTGGGAACTGATGAAACCAAACAAAAATAATTCACGGTGGTCAGATAGGGCTATTTTCTGCTGACCGTCACTGGGGACTCAAACAGAATCCATTTGTTTGATAGTTTGTTTTTCAGATTCACTCGTGTAAGGTACTTGTCCACACACCTGCTTGTAGTTTGTCTGTGTCCTTGGATCTCAAGTGAGTCTCCTGTAAGTAAGCACGTAGGTGTCTTGAGTTTTATCCCTTCTTTTAACCCTGTGTCTTTTGCTTGCAGCACTCAGTGCATGACCTTTTATTCTGATGATTCAGAGCTGTACATTTATTGCACTTAAAGAATTTTTTTATCATTAATCTACAATCACGTGAAGAACATTATGTTTACTATGCTCCCCCCCTCACCAAGTCCCCCCGAAAAACCTCTTCAGTCGCTGTCTATCAGCGTAGTTGAATGCTGTGGATCCCTTCACCATGTCCGCCCCCACAGACCCGTTACAGTAATTTTCCATCAGTGAGTAGTAAGATGCTATATGATCTCTCCTAGACTTCTCTGTGTTGTACAGTACTCCCCATGCACACCCGACCCCAGGCATTATTCATGTTATTCCCAATTACCACTATTCTTTCTCCCCACACTTATCCCTCCCTTCAGACTCACCCTGCCTTGTCCTTTTCCATTTGGTAACTTTTAGTCAACTCTCGGATTCTGTGAGAGTGCTGCTGTTTTTTACCTTCAGTTTCTCTTTGTTGTTTTACTCCACACATGAGTGAAATCACTTGGTACTTGTCTTTCTCCGCCTGGCCTATTTCTCTGAACGTACTACCGTCTAGCTCCATCCACGTCATTGAAAATGGTAGTGTTTGTTTTCTTCTTAAGGCTGCTTACTGAAATTTTAAACTGGATTTCATTCTTCCTTTTTGTTTGTAGATTAGCTATGTTATTCACCATTCAACTCCTATTTATGAACAATAGCTTTGTGTCAATCGATATGTATCTGTATCTATCTATCTAACGGTCTGTCTGTCTATCTATGTATCTGTGTATGTAAGTATGTATGTATGTATCTATGGATCTATCTTTCTATCTATCTATCTATCTTCCTATCATCTATCTTTGATGTCTGTCATCTATCAATCTATGTACCTATCTATCTATCTTTCATCTGTCATCTGTGTACCTATCTATCTATGAATCAATCACCTTTTTGTCTGCCCATCTATCTTTCTCTACAGAACAGTTAACAACATAGCCTATGTCTCTTTCCTACATTATGCTTCCTGAAATCTTGCAAGGTAGCTAAGCCATAAGGAGAGCACTGTGTTCACCGATACACTTTCAGGTAGAGTCAGCCGCGTGTGCTTACAAAACCAGTAAATGGAGGTGAAAGGACTTGAACCCTTATCTCTGTCCTCTGTCCTCTTATACTTCCTGCTCGCTTGGTGACTTTATTTAGCCACATTCAGTGAGTAAGTGATTCCCGAAGACCACAAGGATCATTCGTCTGGGCCTGTTGTCGACAGAAATGTGTACTTGGTTCTTTGCACAAAACCATGTTTGAGGGACATCGTTGTGATCACTGCTGATAGGTGGAGGGACAAATATAAAGGAACACCTATTTCTGGACAGGAGCATTTGGGAAATAAGAGTGTGTAGTGGAGTGAAGTGTTTATTTGAGGGTCCAAACGTCCCTCTTTAGATGGTTATTACTTCTTTACATTCGTGAACATCATAAAAAGCAATGATTTTAAAAGCGCAGACGCCTATTATTACAGCAATTCATTTGTTGAGGTGGGAGGAAATGAGAAGGAAGTTGCTGCACCACGAAATCTATGCCTGAGCACTGCTGAAACAAAACAAAAAAATTCACGGTGGCTAGATTGGGCTATTTTCTACTGACTCTCTCTGGGGACTCAAACAGAATCCATTTGTTTGTTTGTTTCTCAGTTTCACTTGTATAGGGTACCTGTCCCTGCCCCTTCAGCATGTAGTTTGTCTGTGTCCTTGGATCTCAAGTGAGTCTCCAGAAAGGGAGCACGTAGTTGGTCTTGAGTTTTCATCAGTTCTTCTAAACCTGTGTCTTTTGATTGGAGCACTCAAAGCCTGTACTTTTATTCTGATATTTGAGAGCAGTGCTCTTACATCAGTTTGAAATTTTCTTTGTTCTCATTAATATACAATCACATGCAGAACATTATGTTTTCCAGTCTACCCTCTTCAGCAAGTCCCCCCCAAATCCCAGTTACAGTCGCTGTCCGTCAGCATGTACTAAGTTGCTGTAGAATCACTACATGTCTTCTCTGTGTTGTAGAGCCCTACCCATGACCCACCACCCTACACATTAAACATGCTAATCCTAATGCCCCCATTCTTTTTCCCCGCCCTTATTACTCCGTTCCCACAAACGCTACCCAGTCCCTTTCTCTTTGGTAACTGCTAGTCCACTCTTGGGTACTGTGAGTCTGATGCTGTCTTTTCCTTCAGTTTTTCGTTGTTATCATACTCCAAACATGAGTGAAATCATTTGGTACATGTATTTCTCCGCCTAGCCTGTTTGACTCAGCATAATACCCTCGACCTCCATCCACGTTATTGCAAATGATAGGATTTGTTTTCTTCTTATGGCTGCTTACTGCACTTTTTAAACTGGATTTCATTCTTCTTTTTTGTTTGTAGTTTTGCTATGTGCTTTCACCATTGCTCTCCTGGTAATGAGCAGTAGCTTTGTGTTAGTTGATATGTACCTATATCTATCTATCTGTCTGTCTATCTATTTATCAATCAATCAACTTTTTGTCTGCCCATCTGTCCTTGTGTACAGAACAGTTAACCACATATCATATATCACTTTCCTACATTATGCTTCCAAAAATCCTGCAAAGTATCTAGGCTGTAGAGAGAGCACTGTGTTCACCGAGACCCTTGCAGGTCGAGACGGCCACGTGTACCTACAAAACCAGGAAATGGTTGTGCCGGGACTTGAACCCGTGTCTCTGTCCTCTGTCCTCTTTCATCTCCTTCTAATTTGCTGTCTGTAATTAGCCACATTCATTGACTAAGTGCTCCCTGAAGACCACAAGTATCATTCCTCTGGGCCTGTTGTCGACAGAAAAGTAAACACGTTGCTTTGCTCACCACCGTGTTTGAAGGACATCAGCGTGATCACCGCCGATAGGACGGAGGGTCAAATAGAAAGGAACACCAATTTCTAGACAGGAGCAGTTGGGAGCCAAGAGTGTATTGTGGAGTGACGTGTTTATTTGAGTGTCCAAACTTCCCTCTTTAGGTGGTTATTAGATCTTCTCAGTCGTGAAATCATAAAACCCACTGATTTCAATGGCCCAGATGCTTATAATTACAGCAACTCAGTTGTTGAGGTGAAAGAAAATGAGAAGTATGTTGCTGCACCACTAAATCTATCACTGGGAACTGATGAAACCAAACAAAAATAATTCACGGTGGTCACATAGGGCTATTTTCTGCTGACCGTCACTGGGGACTCAAACAGAATCCATTTGTTTGATAGTTTGTTTTTCAGATTCACTCGTGTAAGGTACTTGTCCACACACCTGCTTGTAGTTTGTCTGTGTCCTTGGATCTCAAGTGAGTCTCCTGTAAGTAAGCACGTAGGTGTCTTGAGTTTTATCCCTTCTTTTAACCCTGTGTCTTTTGCTTGCAGCACTCAGTGCATGACCTTTTATTCTGATGATTCAGAGCTGTACATTTATTGCACTTAAAGAATTTTTTTATCATTAATCTACAATCACGTGAAGAACATTATGTTTACTATGCTCCCCCCCTCACCAAGTCCCCCCGAAAAACCTCTTCAGTCGCTGTCTATCAGCGTAGTTGAATGCTGTGGATCCCTTCACCATGTCCGCCCCCACAGACCCGTTACAGTAATTTTCCATCAGTGAGTAGTAAGATGCTATATGATCTCTCCTAGACTTCTCTGTGTTGTACAGTACTCCCCATGCACACCCGACCCCAGGCATTATTCATGTTATTCCCAATTACCACTATTCTTTCTCCCCACACTTATCCCTCCCTTCAGACTCACCCTGCCTTGTCCTTTTCCATTTGGTAACTTTTAGTCAACTCTCGGATTCTGTGAGAGTGCTGCTGTTTTTTACCTTCAGTTTCTCTTTGTTGTTTTACTCCACACATGAGTGAAATCACTTGGTACTTGTCTTTCTCCGCCTGGCATATTTCTCTGAACGTACTACCGTCTAGCTCCATCCACGTCATTGAAAATGGTAGTGTTTGTTTTCTTCTTAAGGCTGCTTACTGAAATTTTAAACTGGATTTCATTCTTCCTTTTTGTTTGTAGATTAGCTATGTTATTCACCATTCAACTCCTATTTATGAACAATAGCTTTGTGTCAATCGATATGTATCTGTATCTATCTATCTAACGGTCTGTCTGTCTATCTATGTATCTGTGTATGTAAGTATGTATGTATGTATCTATGGATCTATCTTTCTATCTATCTATCTATCTTCCTATCATCTATCTTTGATGTCTGTCATCTATCAATCTATGTACCTATCTATCTATCTTTCATCTGTCATCTGTGTACCTATCTATCTATGAATCAATCACCTTTTTGTCTGCCCATCTATCTTTCTCTACAGAACAGTTAACAACATAGCCTATGTCTCTTTCCTACATTATGCTTCCTGAAATCTTGCAAGGTAGCTAAGCCATAAGGAGAGCACTGTGTTCACCGATACACTTTCAGGTAGAGTCAGCCGCGTGTGCTTACAAAACCAGTAAATGGAGGTGAAAGGACTTGAACCCGTATCTCTGTCCTCTGTCCTCTTATACTTCCTGCTCGCTTGGTGACTTTATTTAGCCACATTCAGTGAGTAAGTGATTCCCGAAGACCACAAGGATCATTCGTCTGGGCCTGTTGTCGACAGAAATGTGTACTTGGTTCTTTGCACAAAACCATGTTTGAGGGACATCGTTGTGATCACTGCTGATAGGTGGAGGGACAAATATAAAGGAACACCTATTTCTGGACAGGAGCATTTGGGAAATAAGAGTGTGTAGTGGAGTGAAGTGTTTATTTGAGGGTCCAAACGTCCCTCTTTAGATGGTTATTACTTCTTTACATTCGTGAACATCATAAAAAGCAATGATTTTAAAAGCGCAGACGCCTATTGTTACAGCAATTCATTTGTTGAGGTGGGAGGAAATGAGAAGGAAGTTGCTGCACCACGAAATCTATGCCTGAGCACTGCTGAAACAAAACAAAAAAATTCACGGTGGCTAGATTGGGCTATTTACTACAGACTCTCTCTGGGGACTCAAACAGAATCCATTTGTTTGTTTGTTTCTCAGTTTCACTTGTATAGGGTACCTGTCCCTGCCCCTTCAGCTTGTAGTTTGTCTGTGTCCTTGGATCTCAAGTGAGTCTCCAGAAAGGGAGCACGTAGTTGGTCTTGAGTTTTCATCAGTTCTTCTAAACCTGTGTCTTTTGATTGGAGCACTCAAAGCCTGTACTTTTATTCTGATATTTGAGAGCAGTGCTCTTACATCAGTTTGAAATTTTCTTTGTTCTCATTAATATACAATCACATGCAGAACATTATGTTTTCCAGTCTACCCTCTTCAGCAAGTCCCCCCCAAATCCCAGTTACAGTCGCTGTCCGTCAGCATGTACTAAGTTGCTGTAGAATCACTACATGTCTTCTCTGTGTTGTAGAGCCCTACCAATGACCCACCAACCTACACATTAAACATGCTAATCCTAATGCCCCCATTCTTTTTCCCCGCCCTTTTTACTCCGTTCCCACAAACGCTACCCAGTCCCTTTCTCTTTGGTAACTGCTAGTCCACTCTTGGGTACTGTGAGTCTGATGCTGTCTTTTCCTTCAGTTTTTCGTTGTTATCATACTCCAAACATGAGTGAAATCATTTGGTACATGTATTTCTCCGCCAAGCCTGTTTGACTCAGCATAATACCCTCGACCTCCATCCACGTTATTGCAAATGATAGGGTTTGTTTTCTTCTTATGGCTGCTTACTGCACTTTTTAAACTGGATTTCATTCTTCATTTTTGTTTGTAGTTTTGCTATGTGCTTTCACCATTGCTCTCCTGGTAATGAGCAGTAGCTTTGTGTTAGTCGATATGTACCTATATCTATCTATCTGTCTGTCTATCTATTTATCAATCAATCAACTTTTTGTCTGCCAATCTGTCCTTGTGTACAGAACAGTTAACCACATATCATATATCACTTTCCTACATTATGCTTCCAAAAATCCTGCAAAGTATCTAGGCTGTAGAGAGAGCACTGTGTTCACCGAGACCCTTGCAGGTCGAGACGGCCACGTGTACCTACAAAACCAGGAAATGGTTGTGCCGGGACTTGAACCCGTGTCTCTGTCCTCTGTCCTCTTTCATCTCCTTCTAATTTGCTGTCTGTAATTAGCCACATTCATTGACTAAGTGCTCCCTGAAGACCACAAGTATCATTCCTCTGGGCCTGTTGTCGACAGAAAAGTAAACACGTTGCTTTGCTCACCACCGTGTTTGAAGGACATCAGCGTGATCACCGCCGATAGGACGGAGGGTCAAATAGGAAGGAACACCAATTTCTAGACAGGAGCAGTTGGGAGCCAAGAGTGTATTGTGGAATGAAGTGTTTATTTGAGTGTCCAAACTTCCCTCTTTAGGTGGTTATTAGATCTTCTGAGTCGTGAAATCATAAAACAAACTGATTTCAATGGCCCAGATGCTTATTATTACAGCAACTCATTTGTTGAGGTGAGAGAAAATGAGAAGTATGTTGCTGCACCACTAAATCTATCGCTGGGAACTGATGAAACCAAACAAAAATAATTCACGGTGGTCAGATAGGGCTATTTTCTGCTGACCGTCACTGGGGACTCAAACAGAATCCATTTGTTTGATAGTTTGTTTTTCAGATTCACTCGTGTAAGGTACTTGTCCACACACCTGCTTGTAGCTTGTCTGTGTCCTTGGATCTCAAGTGAGTCTCCTGTAAGTAAGCACGTAGGTGTCTTGAGTTTTTATCCCTTCTTTTAACCCTGTGTCTTTTGTTTGCAGCACTCAGTGCATGACCTTTTATTCTGATGATTCAGAGCTGTACATTTATTGCACTTAAAGAATTTTTTTATCATTAATCTACAATCACGTGAAGAACATTATGTTTACTATGCTCCCCCCCTCACCAAGTCCCCCCGAAAAACCTCTTCAGTCGCTGTCTATCAGCGTAGTTGAATGCTGTGGATCCCTTCACCATGTCCGCCCCCACAGTCCCGTTACAGTAATTTTCCATCAGTGAGTAGTAAGATGCTATATGATCTCTACTAGACTTCTCTGTGTTGTACAGCACTCCCCATGCACACCCGACCCCACGCATTATTCATGTTATTCCCAATTACCACTATTCTTTCTCCCCACACTTATCCTTCCCTTCAGACTCACCCTGCCTTGTCCTTTTCCATTTGGTAATTTTTAGTCAACTCTCGGGTTCTGTGAGAGTGCTGCTGTTTTTTTCCTTCAGTTTTTCTTTGTTGTTTTACTCCACACATGAGTGAAATCACTTGGTACTTGTCTTTCTCCGCCTGGCATATTTCTCTGAACGTACTACCGTCTAGCTCCATTCACGTCATTGAAAATGGTAGTGTTTGTTTTCTTCTTAAGGCTGCTTACTGCAATTTTAAACTGGATTTCATTCTTCCTTTTTGTTTGTAGATTAGCTATGTTATTCACCATTCAACTCCTATTTATGAACAATAGCTTTGTGTCAATCGATATGTATCTGTATCTATCTATCTAACGGTCTGTCTGTCTATCTATGTATCTGTGTATGTATGTATGTATGTATGTATCTATGGATCTATCTTTCTATCTATCTATCTATCTTCCTATCATCTATCTTTGATGTCTGTCATCTATCAATCTATGTACCTATCTATCTATCTTTCATCTGTCATCTGTGTACCTATCTATCTATGAATCAATCACCTTATTGTCTGCCCATCTATCTTTCTGTACAGAACAGTTAACAACATAGCCTATGTCTCTTTCCTACATTATGCTTCCTGAAATCTTGCAAGGTAGCTAAGCCATAAGGAGAGCACTGTGTTCACCGATACACTTTCAGGTAGAGTCAGCCGCGTGTGCTTACAAAACCAGTAAATGGAGGTGAAAGGACTTGAACCCGTATCTCTGTCCTCTGTCCTCTTATACTTCCTGCTCGCTTGGTGACTTTATTTAGCCACATTCAGTGAGTAAGTGATTCCCGAAGACCACAAGGATCCTTCGTCTGGGCCTGTAGTCGACAGAAAAGTGTACTTGGTTCTTTGCACAAAACCATGTTTGAGGGACATCGTTGTGATCACTGCTGATAGGTGGAGGGACAAATATAAAGGAACACCTATTTCTGGACAGGAGCATTTGGGAAATAAGAGTGTGTAGTGGAGTGAAGTGTTTATTTGAGGGTCCAAACGTCCCTCTTTAGATGGTTATTACTTCTTTACATTCGTGAACATCATAAAAAGCAATGATTTTAAAAGCGCAGACGCCTATTATTACAGCAATTCATTTGTTGAGGTGGGAGGAAATGAGAAGGAAGTTGCTGCACCACGAAATCTATGCCTGAGCACTGCTGAAACAAAACAAAAAGAATTCACGGTGGCTAGATTGGGAAATTTTCTCCTGACTCTCTCTGGGGACTCAAACAGAATCCATTTGTTTGTTTGTTTCTCAGTTTCACTTGTATAGGGTACCTGCCCTGCCCCTTCAGCTTGTAGTTTGTCTGTGTCCTTGGATCTCAAGTGAGTCTCCAGAAAGGGAGCACGTAGTTGGTCTTGAGTTTTCATCAGTTCTTCTAACCCTGTGTTTTTTGATTGGAGCACTCAAAGCCTGTACTTTTATTCTGATATTTGAGAGCAGTGCTCTTACATCAGTTTGAAATTTTCTTTGTTCTCATTAATATACAATCACATGCAGAACATTATGTTTTCCAGTCTACCCTCTTCAGCAAGTCCCCCCCAAATCCCAGTTACAGTCGCTGTCTGTCAGCATGTGCTAAGATGCAGTAGAATCACTCCATGTCTTCTCTGTGTTGTAAAGCCGTACCCATGAACCCCCCACCCTACACATTAAACATGCTAATCCTTATACCCCCATTCTTTTTCCTCGCCCTTATTACTCCGTTCCCACAAATGCTAGACAGTCCCTTTCTCTTTGGTAACTGTTAGTCCACTCTCGGGTTCTGTGAGTCTGCTGCTGTCTTTTCCTTCAGTTTTTCTTTGTTATCATACTCCACACATGAGTGAAATCATTTGGTACATGTATTTCTCCGCCTAGCCTGTTTGACTGAGCATAATACCCTCGACCTCCATCCACGTTATTGCAAATGATATGATTTGTTTTCTTCTAATGGCTGCTTACTGCACTTTTTAAACTGGATTTCATTCTTCTTTTTTGTTTGTAGTTTCGCTATGTGCTTTCACCATTGCTCTCCTGGTAATGAGCAGTAGCTTTGTGTTAGTCGATATGTACCTATATCTATCTATCTGTCTGTCTATCTATTTATCAATCAATCAACTTTTTGTCTGCCCATCTGTCCTTGTGTACAGAACAGTTAACCACATATCATATATCACTTTCCTACATTATGCTTCCAAAAATCCTGCAAAGTTTCTAGGCTGTAGAGAGAGCACTGTGTTCACCGAGACCCTTGCAGGTCGAGACGGCCACGTGTACGTACACAACCAGGAAATGTTTGTGCCGGGACTTGAACCCTTGTCTCTGTCCTCTGTCCTCTTTCATCTCCTTCTAATTTGATGTCTGTAATTAGCCACATTCATTGACTTAGTGCTCCCTGAAGACCACAATTATCATTCATCTGGGCCTGTTGTCGACAGAAAAGTATACTTGTTGCTTTGCTCACCACCATGTTTGAAGGACATCAGCGTGATCACCGCTGATAGGACGGAGGGTCAAATAGAACGGAACACCAATTTCTAGACAGGAGCATTTGGGAGCCAAGAGTGTATTGTGGAGAGACGTGTTTATTTGAGTGTCCAAACTTCCCTCTTTAGGTGGTTATTAGATCTTCTCAGTCGTGAACATCATAAAACCCACTGATTTCAATGGCCCAGATGCTTATTATTACAGCAACTCAGTTGTTGAGGTGAGAGAAAATGAGAAGTATGTTGCTGCACCACTAAATCTATCGCTGGGAACTGATGAAACCAAACAAAAATAATTCACGGTGGTCAGATAGGGCTATTTTCTGCTGACCGTCTCTGGGGACTCAAACAGAATCCATTTGTTTGATAGTTTGTTTTTCAGATTCACTCGTGTAAGGTACTTGTCCACACACCTGCTTGTAGTTTGTCTGTGTCCTTGGATCTCAAGTGAGTCTCCTGTAAGTAAGCACGTAGGTGTCTTGAGTTTTTATCCCTTCTTTTAACCCTGTGTCTTTTGTTTGCAGCACTCAGTGCATGACCTTTTATTCTGATGATTCAGAGCTGTACATTTATTGCACTTAAAGAATTTTTTTATCATTAATCTACAATCACGTGAAGAACATTATGTTTACTATGCTCCCCCCTCACCTAGTCCCCCCGAAAAACCTCTTCAGTCGCTGTCTATCAGCGTAGCTGAATGCTGTGGATCCCTTCACCATGACCGCCCCCACAGACCCGTTACAGTAATTTTCCATCAGTGAGTAATAAGATGCTATATGATCTCTACTAGACTTCTCTGTGTTGTACAGTACTCCCCATGCACACCCGACCCCACGCATTATTCATGCTATTCCCAATTACCACTATTCTTTCTCCCCACACTTATCCCTCCCTTCAGACTCACCCTGCCTTGTCCTTTTCCATTTGGTAACTTTTAATCAACTCTCGGATTCTGTGAGAGTGCTGCTGTTTCTTTCCTTTAGTTTCTCTTTGCTGTTTTACACCACCCATGAGTGAAATCACTTGGTTCTTGTCTTTCTCCGCCTTGCCTATTTCTCTGAACGTACTACCGTCTAGCTCCATCCACGTCATTGCCAATGGTAGTGTTTGTTTTCTTCTTGAGGCTGCTTACTGCAATTTTAAACTGGATTTCATTCTTCCTTTTTGTTTGTAGATTAGCTATGTTATTCACCATTCAACTCCTATTTATGAACAATAGCTTTGTGTCAATCGATATGTATCTGTATCTATCTATCTAACGGTCTCTCTGTCTATCTATGTATCTGTGTATGTAAGTATGTATATATGTATCTATGGATCTATCTTTCTATCTATCTATCTATCTTACTATCATCTATCTTTGATGTCTGTCATCTATCAATCTATGTACCTATCTATCTATCTTTCATCTGTCGTCTGTCTACCTATCTATCTATGAATCAATCACCTTTTTGTCTGCCCATCTATCCTTCTGTACAGAACATTTAACAACATAGATTATGTCTCTTTCCTACATTATGCTTCCAAAAATCTTGCAAGGTAGCTAAGCCATAAGGAGAGCACTGTGTTCACCGATACACTTTCAGGTAGTGTCAGCCGCGTGTGCTTACAAAACCAGTAATTGGAAATCCCATTTCCTAAATGAAATAAAAATGTATTGTCATCTGAAATGGGGCAAATTTATCTTGAATACACATTGTATGTCTGTGCCTTCTCAAAAGACATATTATCTGATCATTGTTGTTATAGTTACAGAAGGTTGATTGTCCAGAATGTGCAATTTGCAGGTGTGCATTTACAAGCACCTCAGGGACAATATCTTTGATCATAAAAAATTCAGCAAGCCTATCTAGAGACAATAGTGAGTTTTTAAAATACTGTATTTTTAATTTCCATAGTATGAACTCTAATATATATATTTAAAAATAGATGCCTGAAAGTGAAGTGAATAAAAGAAAACAGATCTTCCTCTTTTATTGGGGAATGCCTCAGGACAAAATATAAGAATGTATATCATAAAAGGATGTGATTTTTAAATTTCTATTTTAAACTATTTCACATCATACTGTATGTTATTATCTCTGAAAGGAGGTATTAACTATTAATAAATCCTAGATTTTAGATTATCACTCCCCTACTCTGCTTAAATGTGACAAAGAAAACAATTTAACCTCTTATTTCAGATTCATCAGGACACTCAAAAACTTTTGAATGTCAGAAAGGATTTTTTTACACTATTCTTTAAAACCTGTAGTTAATAGAGTAGAAATCGGATTTACTCAAATTATGTTACTAGCATGAGGTTAATCTAAAGCATGGCACATTGGAGAGGGGCGGAAGATGGTGGCATGAGTAGAGCAGTGGAAATCCCCTTCCAAAACCACATATATCAATGAAAATATAACAAAGACAAACCCTCCTAGAATAAAGACAACAGGACACAGGACAATATCCTGTCCACATCCGCACCAGACAGAACCAAGCACTTCACGAAGGTGGTAAGAAACAAGCCACGGCCCAGTGGGAGCCGAGCGCCCATCCCCCCAACTCCCGGCGGGTGAAGAATAGGCAGAGCGGGAGGGAGACGGAGCACAAGACTGCCAAACACTCAGCCCCAGCCATCCCGGCCAGAGTGCAGGGCCCTGGATACTAGGAAAACAGGGCAGCAAGAATAGTGAGCGGGCACCGGAGGCCAGGCCCCGGAGGACATAAGAAAAGCGAGCGAAATTTTTTTTTCCTGTTTTGTTTTGGCCAGCGCTTTTTGGAAGTCATAAAGCGATAGGGACCCCAATGCTAGGTAAAGAGGGCAGCAAGACCGGTGAGCAGATGTCTGAGGCTGGCACCGGAGAATAAAGAAAAACGAGCAGCCACATTTTTTTTTTTATTAAAATTTTTTTTTTGTTTTTGTTGTTTGGTATTTAATCCCATCAGCACATCATTCTTTTTTTTTCAGTTTCACTTATCTAGGGTACAGGTCCCCACCCCCTCAACTTGTAGTTTGTCTTCGTCCTTGGATCTCAAGTGCGTCTCCTTTAAGGGAGCACGTCGGTGGTCTTGAGTACTCATCCCATCTTTTAACCATGTGTCTTTAATTGGAGCACTCAGAGCCTGTCTTTTTATTCTGACAATTGAGAACTGTGACCTTATTGCACTTAAAAATTATTTTTTGTTATCATGAACCTACAATCACATAAAGAACATTATGATCTCCAAGTACATCAATTCCCCCCCCATAAAGCCCTTTACAGTCGCTGTCCATCAGGGTGTAGTAAGATGCTGTAGAATCACTACTTGACTTCTCTGTGTTGTACAGCCCTGCCCATGACCCCCCCACCCCACGCATTATTCATGTTAATCCTAATCCGCCATTTCTTTCTCCACGCCCTGATCCCACCCTTCCCACACACCCTGGCCAGTCCCTTTCCCTTAGGTAACTGTTAGTCCACTCTCGGGTTCTGTGAGTCTGCTGCTGTTTTTTTCCTTCAGTTTTTCTTTGTTGTTATACTCCACACATGAGTGAAATCATTTGGTACTTGTCTTTCTCCGCCTGGCATATTTCACTGAGCATAATACCATCTGGCTCGATCCACATCATTGCAAATGGTAGGATTTGTTTTCTTCTTATGGCTGCTTACTGCACTTTTTAAACTGGATTTCATTCTTCTTTTTGTTTGTAGTTTTGCTGTGTGCTTTCACCATTGCTCTACTAGTTATGAGCAACAGCTTTGTCTTAATTGATATGTACCTATATCTATCTGTCTGTCTATCAATCTATCATCTATCATCTATCTATCTTTCCGTCTATATATCTATGAATCAATCATCTTTTTGTCTCCCCATTTATCCTTGGGTACAGAAGAGTTAACAACATAGCCTATGTCACTTTCCAACATTATGCTTCCAAAAATCTTGCAGGGTATCTAGGCCATAGGGAGAGCACAGGGTTCACTGAGACACTTGCAGGTCGAGTTAGAAGCGTGTGCCTACAAAACCAAGAAATGGTGATGCAGGGACTTGAACCTGTATATCTGTCCTCTGTCCTCTTTTACCTCCTTCTCACTTACTGACTGTATTTAGCAACGTTCATTGTCTAAGTGCTCCCTGAAGACCACATGTATCCTTCCTCTGGGACTGTTGTCGACAGAGAAGTGAAGATGGTGCTTTGCTCACCACCATGTTTGAGGGACATCTGCATGATCACCGGTGATAGGACGAGGGACATATAAAAAGATAAACCAATTTATACACAGGAGCATTTCTGAGCAAAGAGTGAGTTGTGGAGTGACGTGTTTATTTGAGTGTCCGAACTTCCCTCTTTATGTGGTTATTACTCCTTTACATTCGTAAACATCATAAAGCTCATTGATTTCAAAAGCCCAGATGCATATAATTACAGGAATTCAGTTGTTGAGGTGAGAAAAAAAGAGAATGAGTTTGCTGTCCCACTAAATCTATGGCTGGGCACTGCTGAAACCAAACAAAAAGAGTTCACGGTGGCTAGATAGGGTTATTTTCTACTGACTGTCTCTGGGGACTCAAACAGACTCCATTTGTTACTTAGTTTGTTTCTCAGTTTCACTTGTGTAGGGTACCTGGTCCCGCCATTTTGGCTTGTATTTTGTCTGTGTCCTTGGATCTCAAGTGAGTCTCCAGTAAGGGAGAACATAGGTGGTCTTGAGTATTCCTCCGTTTTTCTAACCCTGTGTCTTTTGATTGGAGCACTCAAAGCCTGTCCATTTATTCTGATAATTGAGAGCTGTGCTCTTACTGCACTTTGAAATTATTTTTTTGTTATCATTAATATACAATCACATGAAGAACATTATGCTTACTAGACTACCCACTTCACCAATTCCTCCCCTAAACCCCGTTACGGTCGCAGTCCATCAGAATGGTTGGGTGCTGTAGACACCTTCACCATGTCCCCCTCACACACCGCGTTACAGTCGCTGTCCATCAGCGTGTAGTAAGATGCTGTAGAATCACTACTTGTCTTCACTGTGTTGTACTGCCCTACCCATGCCCCGCCCACCCGACACATTATACTTGCTTATCCTAATGCTCCCTTTCTTTCTCCCCACCCTTATCCTTCCCTTCCCACTCACCCTGCACAGTCCCTTTCCCTTTGGTAACTGTTACTCCACTCGGGTTCTGTGAGTCTGCTGTTTTTTTCTTTCAGTTTTTCTTTATTGTTATACTCCACAAATGAGTGAAATCATTTGGTACTTGCCTTTCTCCGTCTGGCCTATTTCACTGGCCATAATACCCTCTAGCTCCATCCACGTTGCTTCAAATGGTAGGATTTGTTTTCTTCTTACGGTTGCTTACTGCACTTTTTAAACTGGATTTCTGTCTTCTCTTTTGTCTGTAATTTCTCTGTGTTCTTTTACCATTGTTCTCCTTGTTATGAGCAATAGCTTTGTGTTAATCGATATGTACCTATGTCTATCTGTCTGTCTATATATGTATCTATCTATGCATCTATATATCTATCAATCCATCAATCATATTTTTGTCTGCCCATCTGTCCTTGTGTACAGAACAGTTAACAACATAGCCTATGTCATTTAACTACATAATGTTTCCAAAAATCTTGCAAGGTAACAAGGCCATAGGGAGAGCACTGGGATCAACCGAGACACTTGCTGGTCGAGTCAACAGTGTGTACCTACAAAACCAGGATATGGTTGTGCAGGGACTTGAACCCATGTTTCTGTCCTCTGTCCTCTTTTATCTCCTTCTCACTTGCTGACTGTATTTAGCTACATTCATTGACTAAGTGGTCAATGAAGACCACAAGTATCATTCCTCTGGGACTGTTGTTAGCAGAAAGTAAACTTGGTGCTTTGCTCACCGCCATGTTTCGGGGACATCGGCGTGATCACCGCTGATGGGAGGGAGGGAAAATGTAAAAGAACACCAATTTCTAGACAGTAGCAGTTGGGAGCAAAGAGTGTGTTGTGGAATGACGTGTTTATTTGAGGGTCCAAAGTTCCCTCTTTATCTGGTTATTACTTCTTTACATTCGTGAACATTATAAAACCCACTGATTTCAAAGGCCCAAATGTATATCATTACAGCAATTCAGTTGTTGAGGTGAGAGAAAATGAGAAGGACGATGCTGCACCACTTAATCTATATCTGGGCACTGCTGAAACCAAACTAAAAGAATTCACGGTGGTCAGATAGGGCTACTTTTTAGTGAAAATGTCTGGGGACTCAAACAGAATCCATTTGTTTGATTGTTTCTCAGTTTCACTTGTGTAGGGTACCTGTCCCCACACCTTCGGCTTGTAGTTTGTCTGTGTCCTTGGATCTCAGGTGAGTCCCCTGTAAGGAAGCACGTAGGTGTCTTGAGTTTCCATCCCTTCTTGTAACCCTGTGTCTTTTTTCTGGAGCACTCAAAGCCTGTTATTTTATTCTGATGAATCAGAGCTTCGCCCTTATTGCACTTAAAAATTTTTTTTGTTATCATTAATCTACAATCACGTGAAGAACATTATGTTTACTACGCTCCCCTATTCACCAAGTCCCCCCAAAAAACCTCTTACAGTTGCTTTTAATCAGCAGAGTTGGATGCTGTTGACACATTCATCATGCACCCCCCCACACACCACATTACAGTCGCTGTCCATCAGCGTGTAGTAAGATGCTTTAGAATCTCTACTTGTCTTCTCTGTGTTGTACAGCCCTCCCCATGCCCCCCCGACCCCACGCATTATACATGCTAATCCAATTGTCCCCTTTCTTCTCCCCGCCGTTATCCCTCCCTTCCCACCCACCTGCCCAGTCCCTTTCCCTTTGGTAACTGTTAGTCCACTTTCGGGTTCTGTGAGTCTGCTGCTGTTTATTTCCCTCAGTGTTTCTTTGTTGTTATACTCCACACATGAGTGAAATCATTTGGTACTTGACTTTGTCCGCCTGGCCTATTTCACTGAGCATACTACCGTCTAGCTAAATCCACATCATTGCAAATGGTAGGATTTGTTTCCTTCTTATGTCTGTTTAGTTCACTTTTTAAACTGGATTTCTTTCTTCCTTTTTGTTTGTAGTTTTGCTATGTGCTTTCACCATTGATCTCCTTTTTATGAGCAATAGCTTTATGTTAATCAATATCTATCTGTATCTATCTATCTGTATGTCTGTCTATCTATTTATCCATCTATCTATCTACTTATCTATCTATCTTCCTATGATTTATCTATGATGTCTATCATCTATCAATCTATGTACCTATCTATCTATCATCTGTCATCTATCTATCTGTCTATGAATCAATCATCTTTTTGTCTGCCCATCTATTCTTAGGTACAGAACAGTTAACAACATTGCCTATGTCACTTCCCTACATTATGCTTCTAAATATCTTCCAAGGTATCTAGGCCGTAAGGAGAGCACTGGGTTCACTGGACATTTCCAGGTCGAGACAGCCGCGTGTGCTTATAAAACCAGAAAATCGAGGTGCAGGGACTTGAACCCGTATATCTGTTCTCTGTCCTATTATACCTCCTACTCGCTTTGTGACTGTATTTAGCCACATTCGCTGACTAACTGCTCCATGAAGACCACAAGTATCCTTCCTCTGGGCCTGTTGTAGACAGAAAAGTATACATGGTGCTCTGCTCACCCCCATGATTGAGGGACATCAGCGTGATCAACGCCGATAGGACGGAGGGACAAATAAATGGAACACCGATTTCTAGACAGGAGCAGTTGGGAGCTAAGAGTGTATTCTGGAGTGACGTGTTTATTTGAGTGTCCAAACATCCCTCTTTACGTTGTTATTACTTCTTCACATTCGTGAACATCATAAAACCCACTGATTTCAAAGGTCCAGATGCTTATTATTACAGCAACTCAGTTTTTGAGGTGAGAGAAAATGAGAAGTATGTTGCTGCACCACTAAATCTATGGCTGGGAACTGTAGAAACCAAACAAAAAGAATTCACGGTGGCCAGATAGGGCTATTTTCTGCTGACTGTCTCTGGGGACTCAAACAGAATCCATTTGTTTGATTGTTTGTGTTTCTGTTTCACTCGTGTAGGGTACTTGTCCGCACACCTTCGGCTTGTAGTTTGCCTGTGTCCTTGGATCTTAAGTGAGTCTCCTGTAAGGAAGCACGTAGGTTTCTTGAGTTTTCATCCGTTATTTTAACCCTGTGTCTTTTGTTTGCAGCACTCAGAGCCTGACCTTTTCTTCTGATGATTCAGAGCTGTGCCCTTATTGCACTTAAAAAATTTTTTTTGTTATCATTAATCTACAATCACGTGAAGAACATTATGTTTACTATGCTCACCTTCACCAAGTCCACCCCCAAAAACCTCTCACAGTCGCTGTCCATCAGCATAGTTGGATGCTATAGACCCCTTCACCATGTCCCCCTTCACAGACACCGTTACAGTCGCTGTCAATTACCGAGTAGTAAGATGCTATATAATCTCTGCTAGTCTACTCTGTGTTGTACAGCACTCCCCATGCACCCCCATCCCCACGCAGTATACATGGTAATCCTAATGCCCCCATTCTTTCTCCCCGCACTTATCCCTCCCTTCAGAACCACCCAGCCCAGTCCTTTTCCCTTTGGAAACTTTTATTCAACTCTCGGGTTCTGTGAGTCTGCTGCTGTATTTTTTCCTTCAGTTTTTCTTTGTTGTTATACTACACACATGAGAGAAATCATTTGATACTTGTCTTTCTTCGAATGACCTATTTCTCTGAACATACTACCGACCAACTCCATCCACGTCATTGCAAATAGTAGAATTTGTTTTCTTCTTATGGCTGCTTACTGCACTTTGTAAACTGGATTTCATTCTTCCTTTTTGTTTGTAGTTTAGCTATGTGCTTTCACCATTCATCTCCTGGTTATGAGCAACAGCTTTGCGTCAATCGATATGTATCTGTATCTATCTATCGCTCTGGCTGTCTGCATATCTATCTATCTATTATCCTTCTATGTATCTCTCTATCCTTCTCTCTATTTATCTATCAATCTATCTAGCTTCCTATCATCTATGTATCATGTGTATCATCTATCTATCATCTGTCATCTATCTATCTGTCTATCTATTATTCAATCATCTTACTGTCTGCCCATCTATCCTTATGTACAGAACAGTTAACAACATCACCTATGTCACTTCTCTACACTATGCTTCCAAAAATATTGCAAGGTCACTAGGATGTAGGGAGAGCACTGGGCACATTGATACAATTACAGATCGAGTAAGCCGTGTGTGCTTTCATAAAAAGTCAATGGTGGTGCAGGGACTTCAACCCGTATCTCTGTTCTCTGTCCTCTTAAACCTCCTTCTCGCTTACTAACTATATTAAGCCACATTCAATGACTAAGTCCTCACTGAAGACCACAAGTATACTTCCTCTGGGCCTGTTGTAGACAGGAAAGTAAACTTGGTGCTTTACTCACCACCATGTTTGAGGGACATTGGCGTGTTCACCACTGATAGGAGGAGGGACAAATAAAAAGGAACACCTATTTCTAGACAGGAGCATTTGGGAGCAAAGTGTGTGTTGTGGAGAGACGTGTTTGGTTGAGTGTCCAAACTTCCCTCTTTATGTGGTTATTACTTCTTTACAATCGTGAACATCATAAAACCCAGTGATTTCAAGAGCCAGACGCATATTATTACAGCAATTCATTTGTTGATGTAAGAAAAAATGAGAAGGACATTGCAGAACCACTAAATCTATACCTGGGCACTGCTGAAACCAAACAAAAAGAATTCACAGTGGCTAGGTAGGACTATTTTCTAGTGACTGTCTCTGGGGACTCAAACAGAATCCATTTGTTTCTTTGTTTCCCAGATTCACTTGTATAGGGTACTTGTCCCCGCCCCTTCAGCTCTTAGTTTGTCTGTGTCCTTTGATCTCAAGTGAGTCACCAGTAGGGGAGAACATAGGTGATCTTGAGCTGTCATCAGTACATCTAACCCTGTGTCTTTTGATGGGTGCAGTCAAAGCCTGTACTTTTATTCTGATATTTGAGAGCTATGCTCTTACTGCACTTTGAAATTTTTTTTTGTTCTCATTAATATACAATCACATGCAGAACATTATGTTTACTAGTCAACCCCTTCAACAAGTCCTCGCCAAATTCCAGTTACAGTCGCTCTCCGTCAGCGTGTAGTAAGATGCTGTAGAATCACTACATGTCTTCTCTGTGTTGGATAGCCCTCCACATGACGCTAAACCCTACACATTATTCATGCTAATCCTAATGCCCCCATTCTTTTTCCCTCCATTATCGCTCCCTTCCCAGAAACCCTAACCAGTCCCTTTCTCTTTGGTAACTGTTAGTCCACTCTCGGGTTCTGTGAGTCTGCTGCTCTCTTTTCCTTCAGTTTCTCTTTGTTATCATACTCCACACATGAGTGAAATAATTTGGTACATGTATTTCTCTGACTGGCCTATTTGACTGTCAATAATACCCTCTAGCTCCATCCACGTCATTGCCAATGATAGGGTTTGTTTTCTTCTTATGGCTGCTTACTGCACTTTTTAAACTGAATTTTATTCTTCTTTTTTGATTGTAGTTTCGCTATGTGCTTCAACCATTGCTCTCATGGTTATGAGCAATAGCTTTGTGTTAATCGATATGTACCTATATCTATCTATCTGTCTGTTTACCTGTCTATCTAACAATCAATCAAACAATCAATCAATCATCTTTTAGTCTTCACATCTGTCCTGGTGTACAGAACAGTTAACCACACAGTCTATGTCACTTTCCTACATTATGCTTCCAAAAATCCTGCAAAGTAACTAGGCTGTAGGGAGAGCACTGGGTTCACCGAGACACTTGCAGGTCGTGTCGAAAACGTGAACTACAAAACCAGTAAATGGTTGTGCAGGGTCATGAACCCGTGTCTCTATCCTCTGTCCTCTTTCATCTCCTTCTCACTTGCTGTCTTATTTAGCCACATTCATTGACTAACTGCTCCCTGAAGACCACAAGTATACTTCCTCTGAGACTGTTTTCGACAGAAAAGTAAACTTGTTGCTTTGCTCACCACCATGTTTGAAGGACATTGGCCTGATCACTGCTAATAGGACGGAGGGTCAAATAAAAAGGAACGCAAGTTTCTAGACAGGAGCAGTTGGGAGCTAAGAGTGTATTGTGGAGTGACAGTTTATTTGAGTGTCCAAACTTCCATTTTAATGTGGTTATTAGTTCACAATCGTGAAGATCATAAAACCCACCAATTTCAAAGGCACAGATGCTTTTTATTATAGCAACTCAGTTGTTGAGATGAGAGAAAATGAGAAAGACTTTTCCGCAACACTAAATCTATGGCTGGGCCCTGCTTAAAACAAACAAAAAGAATTCACGGAGGCCAGATAGGGCTATTTTCTGCTGACTGTCTCAGGGGACTCAAACAGAATCCATTTGTTTGTTTGTTTTTCAGTTTCACTCTTGTACGGCACTTGTCCCCACACCTTCAGCTTTTAGTTTGTCTGTGTCCTTGGATCTCAAATGAGACTCCTGTAAGGAAGCACGTAGGTTTCTTGAGTTTTCATCCGTTCTTTTTACTCTGTGTCTTTTGTTTGTAGCACTCAGAGCCTCACCTTTTATTCTGATGATTCAGAGCTCTGCCCTTATTGCACTTAATAATTTTTTTGTTATCATTAATCAACAATCACGTGAAGAACATTATGTTTACTATGCTCCCCCTTCACCAAGTCCACCCCCAAAAACCTCTCACAGTCGCTGTCCATTAGCATATTTGGTTGCTATAGACCCATTCACCATGTACCCCTTCTCAGTCACCGTTACAGTCGCTGTCAATCAGTGAGTAGTAAGATGCTATATAATCTCTACTAGTCTTCTCTGTGTTGTACAGCACTCCCCATGCCCCCCCCCGACCCCACGCAATATACATGCTAATCCTAATGCCCCCATTCTTTATCCTCGCACTTATCCCTCCCTTCAGAACCACCCTGCCCAGTCCTTTTCCCTTTGGCAACTTTTAGTCAACTCTCGGGTTCTGTGAGTCTGCTGCTGTTTTTTTCCTTCAGTTCTTCTTTGTTGTTATACTCCACACATGAGCGAGATCATTTGATAATTGTCTTACTCCACCTGACCTATTTCTCTGAACATAATACCGTCTAGCTCCATCCACGTCTTTGCAAATGGTAGGTTTGTTTTCTTCTTATGGCTGTTTACTGCACTTTGTAAACTGGATTTCATTCTTCCTTTTTGTTTGTAGTTTAGCTATGTGCTTTCACCATTCATCTGCTGGTTATGACCAACAGCTTTTTGTCAATCGATATGTATCTGTATCTATCTATCGCTCTGTCTGTCTCTACATCTATCTATCTTTCTATATATCCTTCTGTCTATCTCTCTATCCATCTGTCTCTTTATCTATCCATCTATCTAGCTTCCTATCATCTATCTATCAAGTGTATCATCTGTCTATCATCTGTCATCTATCTATCTGTCTATCTATGAATCAATCAGCTTTCTGTCTGCCCATCTATACATATGTACAGAACAGTTAACGACATCACCTATGTCACTTCCCTACATTATGCTTCCAAAAACATTGCAAGGTCACTAGGCCGTACGGAGAGCACTGTGCTCACTGAGACAATTGCAGATCGAGTCAGCCACGTGTGCTTTCAAAATCAGTAAATGGTGCTGCAGGGACTTGAACCTGATTTCTGTCCTCTGTCCTCTTAAACCTCCTTCTCGCTTGCTAACTGTATTTAGCCACATTCATTGACGAAGTACTCACTGAAGACCACAATTATACTTCATCTGGGCCTGTTATAGACAGAAAAGTATACTTGTTGCTTTACTCACCACCATGTTTGAGGGACATTGGCGTGTTCACCACTGATAGGAGGAGGGACAAATAAAAAGGAACACCTATTTCTAGACAGGAGCATTTGGGAGCAAAGTGTGTGTTGTGGAGAGACGTGTTTGGTTGAGTGTCCAAACTTCCCTCTTTATGTGCTTTTTACTTCTTTACAATCGTGAACATCATAAAACACAGTGATTTCAAAAGCCTAGACTCATATTATTGCAGCAATTCATTTGTTTATGTGAGTAAAAATGAGAAGGACATTGCAGTACCACTAAATCTATACGTGGGCACTGCTGAAACCAAACAAAAAGAATTCACGGTGGCTACGTAGGACTATTTTCTAGTGACTGTCTCTGGGGACTCGAACAGAATCCATTTGTTTCTTTGTTTCTCAGATTCACTTGCATAGGTTACCTTACACCGCACCTTCAGCTTGTAGTTTGTCTGTGTCCTTGGATCTCAAGTGAGTCTCCAGTAAGGGAGCACATAGGTGATCTTGAGTTTTCATCAGTACTTCTGTCCCTGTGTCTTTTTATTAGAGCAGGCAAAGCCTGTACTTTTATTCTGATATTTGAGAGCTATGCTCTTACTGCACATTGAAAATTTTTTGTTCTCATTAATATACAATCACATGCAGAACATTATGTGTACCAGTTTAACCATTTCACCAGTTCCTTGCCAAATCCCAGTTACAGTCGCTGTTCGTCAGCGTGTAGTAAGATGCTGTAGAAACACTACATGTCTTCTCTGTGTTGTATAGCCCTCCCCATGACCCTACACCCTATACATTATTCATGCTAATCCTAATGTCCCCATTGTTTTTCCCGGCCCTTCCCACTCCCTTCCCACAAACCCAACCCAGTCCCTTTCTCTTTGGTAACTGTTAGTCCACTCTCGGGTATTGTGTGTCTGCTGCTATTTTTTCCTTCAGTTTTTCTTTGTTATCGTACTCCACACATGAGTGAAATCATTTGGTATATGTATTTCTCCGACTGGCCTATTTGACTGAGCACAATACCCTCTAGCTCCATCCACGTTATTGCCAATGAGAGGATTTGTTTTCTTCTTATGGCTGCTTACTGCACTTTTTAAACTGGATTGTATTCTTCTTTTTTGTTTGTAGTTTCGCTATGTGCTTCAACCATTGCTCTCATTGTTATGAGCAATAGCTTTGTGTTAATCGATATGTAACTATATCTATCTATCTGTCTGTCTATCCGTCAATCTATTAATCAAGTAATCAATCAATCAATCATCTTTTTGTCTGAACATCTGTCCTGGTGTACAGAACAGTTAACCACATAGCCTATGTCACTTTCGTACATTTTGCTTCCAAAAATCCTGCAAGGTGTCTAGGCTGTAGGGAGAGCACTGGGTTCACCGACACACTTGCAGGTCGTGTCGGCTGCGTGTACTACAAAACCAGTAAATTGTTGTGCAGGAACATGAACCCGTGTCTCTATCTTCTGTCCTCTTTCATCTCCTTCTCACTTGCTGTCTTATTTAGCCACATTCATTGACTAAGTTCTAGCTGAAGACCACAAGTATCCTTACTCTGGGCCTGTTGACGACAGAAAAGTAAACTTGTTGCTTTGCTCACCACCATGTTTGAAGGACATCAGCATGATCACTGCTGATAGGACGGAGGGTCATATAAAAAGGAACACCAATTTCAAGACAGGAGCAGTTGGGAGCTAAGAATGTATTGTGGAGTGACATGTTTATTTGAGTGTGCAAACTTCCCTCTTTAGGTGGTTATTACTTCACATTCGTGAAGATCACAAAACCCACCGATTTCAAAGGCCCGTTTCTTATTATTACAGAAACTTAGTTGAGATGAGAGAAAATGAGAAAGACTTTGCTGCACCACTAAATCTATGGCTGGTCCCTGCTGAAAACAAACAAAAAGAATTCACGGTGGCCAGATAGGGCTATTTACTACTGACTGTCTCTGGGGGCACAAACAGAATCCATTTGTTTGATTGTTTGTTTTTCAGTTTCACTCGTGTAGGGTACTTGTCCCCGCACCTTCAGCTTGTAGTTTGTCTGTGTCCTTGGATCTCAAATGAGTCTCCTGTAAGGAAGCACGTAGGTTTCTTGAGTTTTCATCCGTTCTTTTTACTCTGTGTCTTTTGTTTGTTGCACTCAGAGCCTGACCTTTTATTCTGATGATTCAGAGCTCTGCCCTTATTGCACTTAATAATTTTTTTGTTATCATTAATCAACAATCACGTGAAGAACATTATGTTTACTATGCTCCCCCTTCACCAAGTCCACCCCCAAAAACCTCTCACAGTCGCTGTCCATTAGCATATTTGGTTGCTATAGACCCATTCCCCATGTACCCCTTCTCAGTCACCGTTACAGTCGCTGTCAATCAGTGAGTAGTAAGATGCTATATAATCTCTACTAGTCTTCTCTGTGTTGTACAGCACTCCCCATGCCCCCTCCCGACCCCACGCAATATACATGCTAATCCTAATGCCCCCATTCTTTATCCTCGCACTTATCCCTCCCTTCAGAACCACCCTGCCCAGTCCTTTTCCCTTTGGCAACTTTTAGTCAACTCTCGGGTTCTGTGAGTCTGCTGCTGTTTTTTTCCTTCAGTTCTTCTTTGTTGTTATACTCCACACATGAGCGAGATCATTTGATAATTGTCTTACTCCACCTGACCTATTTCTCTGAACATAATACCGTCTAGCTCCATCCACGTCTTTGCAAATGGTAGGTTTGTTTTCTTCTTATGGCTGTTTACTGCACTTTGTAAACTGGATTTCATTCTTCCTTTTTGTTTGTAGTTTAGCTATGTGCTTTCACCATTCATCTGCTGGTTATGACCAACAGCTTTTTGTCAATCGATATGTATCTGTATCTATCTATCGCTCTGTCTGTCTCTACATCTATCTATCTTTCTATATATCCTTCTGTCTATCTCTCTATCCATCTGTCTCTTTATCTATCCATCTATCTAGCTTCCTATCATCTATCTATCAAGTGTATCATCTGTCTATCATCTGTCATCTATCTATCTGTCTATCTATGAATCAATCAGCTTTCTGTCTGCCCATCTATACATATGTACAGAACAGTTAACGACATCACCTATGTCACTTCCCTACATTATGCTTCCAAAAACATTGCAAGGTCACTAGGCCGTACGGAGAGCACTGTGCTCACTGAGACAATTGCAGATCGAGTCAGCCACGTGTGCTTTCAAAATCAGTAAATGGTGCTGCAGGGACTTGAACCTGATTTCTGTCCTCTGTCCTCTTAAACCTCCTTCTCGCTTGCTAACTGTATTTAGCCACATTCATTGACGAAGTACTCACTGAAGACCACAATTATACTTCATCTGGGCCTGTTATAGACAGAAAAGTATACTTGTTGCTTTACTCACCACCATGTTTGAGGGACATTGGTGTGTTCACCACTGATAGGAGGAGGGACAAATAAAAAGGAACACCTATTTCTAGACAGGAGCATTTGGGAGCAAAGTGTGTGTTGTGGAGAGACGTGTTTGGTTGAGTGTCCAAACTTCCCTCTTTATGTGCTTTTTACTTCTTTACAATCGTGAACATCATAAAACACAGTGATTTCAAAAGCCCAGACTCATATTATTGCAGCAATTCATTTGTTTATGTGAGTAAAAATGAGAAGGACATTGCAGTACCACTAAATCTATACGTGGGCACTGCTGAAACCAAACAAAAAGAATTCACGGTGGCTACGTAGGACTATTTTCTAGTGACTGTCTCTGGGGACTCGAACAGAATCCATTTGTTTCTTTGTTTCTCAGATTCACTTGCATAGGTTACCTTACACCGCACCTTCAGCTTGTAGTTTGTCTGTGTCCTTGGATCTCAAGTGAGTCTCCAGTAAGGGAGCACATAGGTGATCTTGAGTTTTCATCAGTACTTCTGTCCCTGTGTCTTTTTATTAGAGCAGGCAAAGCCTGTACTTTTATTCTGATATTTGAGAGCTATGCTCTTACTGCACTTTGAAAATTTTTTGTTCTCATTAATATACAATCACATGCAGAACATTATGTGTACCAGTTTAACCATTTCACCAGTTCCTTGCCAAATCCCAGTTACAGTCGCTGTTCGTCAGCGTGTAGTAAGATGCTGTAGAATCACTACATGTCTTCTCTGTGTTGTATAGCCCTCCCCATGACCCTACACCCTATACATTATTCATGCTAATCCTAATGTCCCCATTGTTTTTCCCCGCCCTTCCCACTCCCTTCCCACAAACCCAACCCAGTCCCTTTCTCTTTGGTAACTGTTAGTCCACTCTCGGGTATTGTGTGTCTGCTGCTATTTTTTCCTTCAGTTTTTCTTTGTTATCGTACTCCACACATGAGTGAAATCATTTGGTATATGTATTTCTCCGACTGGCCTATTTGACTGAGCACAATACCCTCTAGCTCCATCCACGTTATTGCCAATGAGAGGATTTGTTTTCTTCTTATGGCTGCTTACTGCACTTTTTAAACTGGATTGTATTCTTCTTTTTTGTTTGTAGTTTCGCTATGTGCTTCAACCATTGCTCTCATTGTTATGAGCAATAGCTTTGTGTTAATCGATATGTACCTATATCTATCTATCTGTCTGTCTATCCGTCAATCTATTAATCAAGTAATCAATCAATCAATCATCTTTTTGTCTGAACATCTGTCCTGGTGTACAGAACAGTTAACCACATAGCCTATGTCACTTTCGTACATTATGCTTCCAAAAATCCTGCAAGGTGTCTAGGCTGTAGGGAGAGCACTGGGTTCACCGACACACTTGCAGGTCGTGTCGGCTGCGTGTACTACAAAACCAGTAAATTGTTGTGCAGGAACATGAACCCGTGTCTCTATCTTCTGTCCTCTTTCATCTCCTTCTCACTTGCTGTCTTATTTAGCCACATTCATTGACTAAGTTCTAGCTGAAGACCACAAGAATCCTTACTCTGGGCCTGTTGACGACAGAAAAGTAAACTTGTTGCTTTGCTCACCACCATGTTTGAAGGACGTCGGCATGATCACTGCTGATAGGACGGAGGGTCATATAAAAAGGAACACCAATTTCAAGATAGGAGCAGTTGGGAGCTAAGAGTGTATTGTGGAGTGACATGTTTATTTGAGTGTGCAAACTTCCCTCTTTAGGTGGTTATTACTTCACATTCATGAAGATCATAAAACCCACTGATTTCAAAGGCCCGATTCTTATTATTACAGAAATTTAGTTGAGATGAGAGAAAATGAGAAAGACTTTGCTGCACCACTAAATCTATGGCTGGTCCCTGCTGAAAACAAACAAAAAGAAATCACGGTGGCCCGATAGGGCTATTTACTACTGACTGTCTCTGGGGGCACAAACAGTATCCATTTGTTTGATTGTTTGTTTTTCAGTTTCACTCGTGTAGGGTACTTGTCCCCGCACCTTCAGCTTGTAGTTTGTCTGTGTCCTTGGATCTCAAGTGAGTCTCCTGTAAGGAAGCACGCAGGTTTCTTGAGTTTTCATCCGTTCTTTGAACCCTGTGTCTTTTGTTTGCAGCACTCAGAGCCTGACCTTTTATTCTGATGATTCAGAGCTATGCCCTTATTGCACTTAAAAAATTTTTTTTGTTATCATTAATCTACAATCACGTGAAGAACATTATGTTAACTATGCTCCCCGTTCACCAAGTCCACCCCCAAAAACCTGTCACAGTCGCTGTCCATCAGCATAGTTGGATGCTATAGACCCCTTCTGAATGTACCCTTCACAGACACCATTACAGTCACTCTCAATCAGCGAGTAGTAAGATGCTATATAATCACTACTAGTTTTCTCTCTGTTGTACAGCACTCCCCATGCCCCCGCCAACCCCACGCAATATACATGCCAAATCTAATGCCCCCATTTTTTCTCCCTGCACTTATCCCTCCCTTCAGAACCACCCTGCCAGTCCTTTTCTCTTTGGAAACTTTTAGTCAACTCTCGGGTTCTGTGAGTCCGCTGCTGTTTTTTTCCTGCAGTTTTTCTTGGTTGTTATACTCCACACATGAGTGAGATCATTTGATACTTGTCTTTCTCCGCCTGACCTATTTCTCTGAACATACTACCGTCTATCTCCATCTACGTCATTGCAAATGGTAGGATTTGTTTTCTTCTTATGGCTGCTTACTGCACTTTGTAAACTGGATTTCATTCTTCCTTTTTGTTTGTAGTTTAGCTATGTGATTTCACCATTCATCTCCTGGTTATGAGCAACAGCTTTGTGTCAATCGATATGTATCTGTATCTATCTATCGCTCTGTCTGTCTGTATATCTATCTATATTTCTATATATCCTTCTTTCAATCTCTCTATCCTTCTATTTATCTATCCATCTATCTAGCTTCCTATCATCTATCTATCATGTGTATCATCTATCTATCATCTTTCATCTATCTATCTGTCTATCTATGAATCAATCATCTTTCTGTCTGCACATCTGTCCTTATGTACAGAACAGTTAACAACATCACCTATGTCACTTCCCTACATTATGCTTCCAAAAACATTCCAAGGTCACTAGGCCGTAGGGAGAGCTCTGGGCTCACTGAGACAGTTGCAGATCTAGTCAGACACGTGTGCTTACAAAACCAGTAAATGGTGGTGCAGGGACTTGAACCCTTATCTCTGTCCTCTGTCCTCTTAAAACTCCTTCTCGCTTGATAACTTTATTTAGCCACATTTATTGTCTAAGTGTTCACTGAAGACCACAAGTACACTTCCTCTGGGCCTGTTGTAGACAGAAAAGTATACTTGGTGCTTTACTCACCACCATGTTTGAGGGACATTGGCGTGTTCACCACTGTTAGGAGGAGGGACAAATAAAAAGGAACACTGATTTCTAGAGGGAACTGTTTGGAGCAAAGTGTGTGTTGTCGAGTAACGTGTTCTATTTGGCATGCAAACTTCCGTCGGTATCTGGTTATTGCTTCTTTACATTTGTAAACATCATAAAGTCCACTGATTTCAAAAGCCCAGAAGCACATTATTACAGCAATTCAGTTGTTGAGGTGAGAGAACATGAAAAGTTCCTCCCTGTCCCACTGAATCAATGACTGGGCACTGCCAAAACCAAACACAAAGCATCCACGGTTGCGGGAATGGCTATTTTCTACTGACTGTCTCTCTGGGCACTCAAACAGAGTCACTTTTTTTTTTGGTGTCAGTAATGTACAATTATTTTAACAACATTGTGGTTACTAGACTACCCCTTCTCACCCCTCCCTACCATTATCAAGTCCACTATCCGCACCCCATTACAGTCGCTGTCCATCAGTATAGTTAGATGCTATAGAATCACTACCTGTCTTCTGTGTGCTATGCTTCAATCCCCGTGGCCCACCACCCCCTACATTACATTTGTGGATCGTAATACCCCTTCACACCCTTATCCCTCCCTTCCCACCCATCCTACCAGGTCCCTTTCCCTTTGGTAACTGTTAGTCCATTCTTGGGTTCTGTGAGTCTGCTGATGTTTTGTTCCTTCCCGTTTTTGCTTTGTTCTCATACCTCACAGAGGAGTGAAAGCTTGGGTACTTGTCTTTCTCCACCTGGCTTATTTCACTGAACATAACAACCTCTAGCTCCGTCCGTGTTCTTGCAAATGGTAGTAGGATTACTTTTCTTCTTATGGCTGAATAATATTCCATGGTGTGTATGTACAACCGCTTCTTTATTGTCGGAAGCCATAGGCCATAGAAACAATGGTCTCTCCCTTTTCGCCTAGGCCTCTATTTTCTCAAGCCTGTACCGTTTAAGAAGCATCAATTTACGCAACTTGCGATTAGATCGCTGGGATAGAGATTATGCAGCTGCCGTGATAACATCTCCTCCTTAGTTAAATCTTCTGTCTTTTCTCAGTAATCCCCCACCCATGATCTTTTCCAGAGAACATTCCTCAGTTAGGTATCCTAGCAACCTAGATAAACCTTGCCACTTCAGCTGGGGCTGTTTCCCCTTCCTAGCTCCTTTATAATATTGCTTGTAAAAATAAACATTGAGACCTTGATCAGACTTTTGACTGTGTCTCCTTCTTTGTGTCTGGTTTGTCTCTCATCCAGGTTAACTTCCCCTCGAGCCCTTGTTGAACTCCCCACCGGCCGGGGCATGTGGTGCCCAACATGGGGCTCGAGGTACGAAGCCTGATCTGGACATCGCTAATATGGACGGGCATCCTTCTTTCTTTGGATCACCACCCCACCGGTGATACAAGATTCGCATGAAGATAACCACAGGAGTACCCGCCTGTGACACAGATCAATAAAGGTAAGGAATGCGATGCAGTCATGGGGCAAACACTAAATAAGCATGAGTTATTTCTTAAGGGACTTAAGGCTTCTCTCAAGACATGAGGAATACGGGTTAAGAAAAAAGATTTGGTTAAATACTTTATCTTGCCAGAGGATGTCGGCCCATGGTTCCCCCAGGAAGAAACTATAGATGAAAAACAGTGGCGCCGAGTTGGTAACTGCCTCAATGATTATTATCATTCCTTTGGCCCTGAGAAGGTCCCAGTACAGGTATTTTCTATTGGAATCTCATAAACGATATGTTGCAGGTATGCCACTGTTACCCAGATGTTTCAAAGATTTTTGACGATAGTGAAAATTATTTGAAGGGAAAGTTTAAAACCAGTCAAACTTCTCTCCAAAAAAGGAAGTCTCCGAGGAACTTCATCCATCCTCCCCAGCCTCTAATTGTCCCTCTTTCTCCTTTCCCATGCCCGAGGTTAAGGGTGATCCACCGTCTAATGGCCCCCCAAAAAATCTATTTACCAAGTCCTGCCGGTCTCAGGTCCAACAGCACTGATGATGATCCAATCTACCCTGAAGAGGGGGCCAAAATAAAAGACGCTGCCAGTAAGCACCATAATCTTGATTGGCCCCCTCAAGCACCTTTAGGTACAGGTCCACCACCCGATAACATACAACGCCCTATAACATACCACTGCCCTAAGACATACCACCCCCTTTAACAAGCCACTGTTAAACTCTCTCGGGAGGCGCAGTCCCTTAAGGCACTGCTTCAGAACAAAAGGGAGAGATCCCAATTGTTTAGGCAATTACGTGAACTTGACTTAGAAATAAGCTCCCCCCGACCACCCTGTTCAGAAAATATAAGTAAGTTCCCCCTCTGCTCCCCCCGATCAGAAAGTTAAAACCAAAAATAAAACCCTTCATGTCTTCCCGGTGACCCGATCCCAAACTAGACCAACCGATGGAGAACCGACTGAGGGAGAGTCAAATGAGGATGAACCACGAGAATCAGAAGAGGCAGATACCGGTGCAGAGGAGCCTATATCCCAGCTTGAGTCAGAAAACACTGAGGGAAAGGACGAGAATGCAACTTCAACCATTAGGACTCATAGGAACCGCCACCTTAAATTTAAAAGTATAAAAGACTTAAAGAATGCTGTTTCCTCATATGGCCCTTTTGCCCCCTTTACTATTTCATTGTTAGAGTCTCTAAGCGAAGCCTGGCTTACAGCTAATGATTGGGGCATGTTTACTAAAGCCACCTTAACAAGAGGTGACTTTCTCTTATGGAAAGCTTATTACACTGAAAGATGCCAGGATACTGCATACCGCAATATGGCTGCCGGCAGTCCTTCCAAATCCTGGATGTTAGACAATCTTCTGGGCAATCGCCCCTATGACACAAATGAAAAACAGGCTGTTTTCTCCAGGCTTACTCACACAAATCCAACATGCACCCTTAAGGCCTTGAAGAGCCTCCCTTCTAAAGGGTCAGTTATCACCTCTCTTGACAATGTTAGACAGCGGCCGCAGGAACCTTACAGTGAATTCATAGGCCGCCTTACAGAGGCCGCCTAACGCCTCATGGGAAGGGAGGAAACAGATAATGAATTCATTAAACATCTTGCTTTTGAAAATGCTAATTCAGCTTGTCAAGCAGCTATGCGTCCCCATCACAGCGGCAAAAAGTTCTCTGATTTTATAAAACTTTGTGTCGATGACCCAACATCTCGCAATATCGGAATAGCCATAGGAAGAGCTCTTAAAGAGTTTACTCAGGGAGCCAGGCCCAAGACCTACTTTAATTGCAAGCAAACAGGTCATTTTTGAATAGAGTACACAGCCCCTAGGACCAAACAATCGCTCCCATCATTCCTGTGACCGCGATGCAAATGGGGTAAGCATTGGGCCTCCGAATGCCGCTCCAAGGCTGATATACAGGGTAATCCTCTGCCTCCAAAGCAGGGAAAATTGATAAAGGGCCCACCCCAGTTCCCCAAAACCTACCCATGATAGAACCCTGGTGTCATCAGGTTCGTTCCCCAGTCAGTCCAAAATCCAGCATCACTCTCCTCTCTGGAGCAACCGCCGGTAGCGCAAGACTGGACCTCTGTTCCACCTCCCAGTCAATATTGACCCCATAAATGGGAAATCAAATTCTTTCAATGGGGATTTTTGGCTCTTTGCCGCAAGGCACCTTTGTTCTTATAATGGGTCGTGCCAGCTCCACTATTCAGGGCCTCACTATTTCTCCAGGAGTCATTGACAACGATTATACTGGAGAAATTAAATTTATGGCTACAGCCTTTCAGGGACCAATTCCCATTTCCCCTGGGCAACGGATTGCTCAATTAATATTACTCCCCCTCGATGATAAAATTCCTAGCTATAAGCAAAAGAGAGGCCCCCATGGGTTTGGATCATCAGATGTTTATTGGGCACAATAGATCACTCAAAAAAGAAAACTTCTTAACTAAAAATTAAAAGGAAAAACCTTTGAAGGCCTTATAGATACTGGCGCGGATGCCACAACTATTTCCAGTAAGGATTGGCTTTCATCTTGACCTCTCACCGCTTCCATGACTCACCTTAGAGGTATTGGACAGACCTCCAACCGCCTACAAAGCTAAAAAGTTATTCAATGGGAAGATTAAGAAGGCAATCACAGTACTGTCCAGCCCTACGTGCTTTCAGGCCTACCTATCAACCTCTGGGGCAGAGATATTCTCTCTCAAGTGAAGCTCATTATGTGCAGCCGTAATGAGCTAGTCACTCACCAGATGCTCAATTAAGGCTTTCGCCCTGTGCAAGGGTTGGGCAAACACTCTCAGGGCTCAAAAGAGCCGGTCCCGGTCACCATAAAAAGTGATCATGCTGGAATTGGCTATGAAAATTTACCATAACGGCCGTTGACATGCCTGTACCCCATGCAGATAAAATATCCTGGAAAACAAATTACCCTTTATGGATTGATCAATGGCCCTTAACTTCTGAAAAACTGGCTGCAGCCACAATGTTAGTACAGGAACAACTTGCTGTAGGCCATATCGAGCCTACCACCTTCCCCTGGAATACTCCTATTTCTGTGATTAAAGAAAAATAAGGATAACGGAGGTTGCTTCAAGATCTTAGAAAAATTAATAAAGCTATGATACCTATGGGGACCCTTCAACCAGGCCTCCCACTCCTGTGGCGATTCCTGTGGGATACTGTGAAATTATAATTGACCTAAAAGATTGCTTTTTCACAATCCCCCTACATCCTAAAGACTGCAAGCATTTTGCATTTAGTTTACTGGTGATTAATTTTAAAGGCCGTATGCCAAGATTCCAATGGAAAGTTCTGCCCCAAGGAATGGCAAACAGCCCTACGCTGTGCCAAAAATTTGTAGCTCAAATTATAGACCCATTTAGACAAAGATGGCCTTCTACATATTTAATTCATTACATGGACAACATCCTCATGGCTGGTCCTAACCCCACTGAACTCCTTGCTTATTCCCAAGAGCTTTCTAGGGCCCTTACCAGAGCTGTCTTTAGATAGCCCCTGATAAAATTCAATTAAAACCCCCTTACTTGCTTTTAGGCTTTGAACTCTTTCATAATAAGATTCTTTCACAAAAGGTTCAACTTAGAAAAGTTAGCTTAAAAACATTAAATGATTTTCAAAAACTTCTAGGAGATATTAATTGGCTCAGGCCTTATCTCATGCTAACTACTGGAGAGCTTAAACCCTTGTTTAATATTCTTAAAGGGACCCAGATCCTACTTCGAGTTGCTCATTAACAGCCCCTGCCCTAGAAGCCCTAAAGGCAGTGGAAGCTGCAATTCTAAACCAAAGGGTCACCTTTATCTCTTATGAGAAGCCTCTTCTCCTAGTCATTTGTGCTACTGATTTTACACCCACCGGAGTGTTCTGGCAAGAGGGTCAACTTTTTTGGTTCCATTTACCTGCCTTCCCAGCCAAAGTCCTTATCCCCTATACCTCCTGGGTGGCTGAACTGATAAAAATCGGATGCGAACAGAGCAGGAAAATATTCGGTAAAGACGCCGACAAAATTATCCTACCCTATTCCCCTACCTAAATCCAGTGTTTGATAGAGAATGACGATGAATGGGCAACATCCTGCAATTCTTTTCAGGGAGCCCTTCACAATCATTACCCTGCTAACAAGTTTCTCCATTTTCTAAGGACGCAACCATTTGTTTTCCCTACATTGACCTCCTCCCAACCCCATCCTAATGACCCCAAGTTCTCACCGATGGCTCCTCCAATGGAGTGACAGCCTTCACCGTAGATAATCAAATCACTTCCCTACAATCCCCATTCCACTCCACTCAATTGGTTGAACTCTTCGCTATTTTACAAGTTTTTCAACAACTCCCAAATACTCCATTTAACCTATACACAGACAGTGTTATATTGCTCAATCCATTCCCCTTTTAGAGACCGTGCCCTATATAAAACCCACTACAAATGCCACCCCTCTGTCTTTTTCCATCCAGCAGTGCATACATTCCAGGCAACATTCCTTTTATATAAGCCATATTCTTGCCCTTTGTGGTCTTCCTGGACCTCTAGCCACAGGCAATGCTGTGACCGATAAAGCTACCCAACTTTGTCTTCTCGTTGAGCTTGATCCTGCGGCTCAAGCCAAAGAAGCTCACTCTTTACACCACCATAATGCTCAAACCTTACGTCTTCTTTTTAAAATTACTAGAGAACAAGCCCGTCAGATTGTTAAACAATGTGCAAATTGTGTCACTCTCCTGCCTGTTCCTCACTTGGGTGTGAACCCTAGGGGCCTAGTTCCCAATGAGATCTGGCAAATGGATGTAACACACGTCCCCTCATTCAGAAATCTTAAATATCTTCATGTTACTGTAGATACATTTAGTGGATTTATTTTTGCCAGCCTCCACGTTGGAGAAGCTTCAAAAAATCTTATTGCTCATGTACTCAATTGTCTTAGTGTCATGGGAAAACCCGAGATTATCAACACTGCTAATGGTCTTGGATATACTGGAAAAAATTTCCAAGAATTTTGTCGCCAATTACAAATTAAGCCTGTTACAGGCATACCATACAATCCCCAAGGTCAAGGGATTTTCGAACGAGCCCATTTAACTATAAAACGTACCTTCCACAAATTAAAAATGGGAGATTTATATCCCATGAAAGGCTCTCCAAGAAATATTCTTCATCATGCCTTGTTTAATCTTAATTTATTAAACTTTGGATGCTCATGGCAAACCTGCAGCTGGTCGCCTTTGGCACCCACAACATGATAAATCTATGCCACTGTCATGTGGAGAGACAACCTCACATCCCATTGGAATGGCCCCGAGCCCATACTCATATGGGGCTGGGGATCTGCCTGTGTTTTTGACACCAAAGAAGGAGCTGCTCGCTGGCTGCCAGAGCGTTTGATTAAACCAATAGATCTACCATAAGATTTTTAAAATTCTTATCCAACTGTTCAGGGTGGTAACATCCCCTGAGACATCCTTTTTCTTCTTCTCTCCATAGATTCTAGCCGTCGGTTTAGTCCTTGCCTTTATCTTAGGCATACGACTCGCCGCCTCCACCCCTCACCAGTGGACCCTTGTACAGCAGACTATTCTTGTTACCACTTATTGGATCCTTGTTGGTGTATTCGCACTTCTTAACAGCACCTTATAAAAAGATGAAGCCCATCAACTCTCTCATTTTCACCTTCTTCGCGGAACCTTACAAGTTCTTCAAGACCAAATAGATTCCCTTGCAGAAGTAGTCTTACAGAACAGACGTGGCCTAGACCTTCTCACCGCGGAACAAGGCGGAATCTGCTTAGCCTTAGAAAAGAAATGCTGCTTCTATGCAAGCAAGTCTGGAGTAGTTCGTGACAAAATAAAAAGACTCCAAGAAGATCTCGTGCAAAGAAAGAAAAAACTGTTTGAAAATACCCTATGGTCTTGGATGAGCATGTTTCTTCCTTATCTTCTCCCTATACTAGGACCCTTCCTTAGTGTCATGCTTGTGCTCTACCTTGGCCCTTGGGCCTTCCAGAGAATTACCACCTTCATTAAAGAACAGATCAATATGGCCCTCGGCAGACAGATACAATTCCACTGTCACCATTTTGTCCTGGTGGACCAAGGCTATGATGTGCCCTTTGACTCCCCTCCTTTAGAAGCTGGATAGGATACAGACCTATGTATATCGGCTCACAATAAAGTTAGTGCGATATGGGCACCAATGTGGTTGCAAAGCTAAGCATTGCAAGGGAAGGTCCGTGAACCGCCTCTGAATTCCCTGAGAGAAAAACCTGTCTTGCATGGAGGTTAGTATCTAAAATAAATACGCCCTTCCTCCCCTCCACAAAAGATACCAAGGGCCAACGTTGACCCAATAAATGGGGAGTCTCGGAGGAGCCAAGTCACTAATCCCCAAATTGGTTAATGCCCACCGCTAAATATCAGGCCTACCCCTCTTTTCTATAAAAGAAGGGAGGAGATATCGGGAGCCGTAGGACATAGAAACAATGGTCTCGCCCTTTTCGCCTAGGCCTCTAATTTCTGCCCCGTTTAGGAAAGATCAGTTGACCAACTTGAGAATAGACGCTGGGATAGAGATTAAGCAGCTGCTGTGATAAGATCTCTTCCTTAGTAAAACATTCTGACTTTCTCAGTAATCCCCCACCCATGATCTTTTCCAGAGAACATTCTTCATTTAGGTATCCTAACGACCTAGATAATCCTTGCCATTTCAGCTGGGGCTGCTTCCCCCTCCTATTTCCTATATAATCTACCTTGTAACAATAAACTTTGAGACATTGACAACACTTTCAACTTGGTCTCCTTCTTTGTGTCTGGTTTGTTTCTCATCCAGTTTAACTTCCCCTCGATCCCTTGTTGAACTCCCCACTGGCCGGGGCATTTATCCATTCATCTCCTGATGGATACTTAGGTTTCTTCCATTTCTTGGGTATTGTAAAGAGTGCTGGATCAACATAGGGGTGCATCTGTCTCTTTCATACTGGGCTCCTGCACACTTAGTGTAAATTCCAGGAGAGGAATTCCTGGGTCAGATGGTATTTCTGTTCTTTGTTTTTTTCGGGATCATCCATACTGCTTTCCACAATGGTTGAGCTGACTGACATTCCCAACAGCAGTGTAGGAGGGTTCCCCTTTCTCCACACCCTTGCCGACATCTGTTGTTGTCTGTCGGGTGGTGGCCATCCTAACTGGTGTGAGGTGATACCCCATTGTGGTTTTAATGGGCATTTCTCTGATGGTTAGCAATGTGTAGCGTCTTTTCATGTGCCTGTCAGCCACCTGAAATTACTTCTGCGGAGAAGTGTCTGTCCAGATCCTCTGCCCATTTTGTAATTGGATTTATTTGCATTTTTTGTGTTGAGGTTCATGAGCTCTTGATACATGTTTTGGATGGCAATGCCTTATCAAATATGTCATCAGTGAATATATTCTCCCATACAGAAGGATGCCTTTGGTTCTACTGATGGTGGTCAAACAGAATCTTACTAAACCGCCTACCACTTCATTCCCAATCTGACTAAATTTTTTTTTAAGAACACCAACCAGCCGAGAAAACTGGAACGAAGAGGAGAAGCTGTGATGCAGGAACATCTAGTGTAAAACTGAGAGGTGAGGTGATGTGGAGACTGGTAGGTTGTATCTTTCCATGTGCTGCTTTCACGTGTCATAGGTAGAAAAGATTGCCAAGGATATGAAGCCCGGGGTGTTGATGTCACCTGGTATCAATGGAGCCACGTAGCCTCTAGCCATTGATGGGAAAGCTAGCATGCGGCACTGTTGTCTTTCCTGCGGAGTTAGACGTGCAGCGTCCCCCAATTGCAGTTCAGTCAGAGCCCGTGTGGGACTGTCCTGGCACTGGCCGGGGTGGACCCGACAGCTGTGCCATTCCTGCTGGGCAGTCGCAGCACCCCTCTCGGAACTGGGCCTCAGCAGCGCTTCCTGGAGAGAGAGAGTAGAGAGAGAATTGCGTTCGAGAGAAATTGACTGTTTTGTTTTCTGTAGCTCCATGAGCATGCTTCTGATGTTTATTTTGAGATCCCTTTCTCACGAAGATTGATTTGAGGTCAGTTACCAGGTTCCCTTGAAGGTCCATATTTGTAGGTGGTGCACTCTAGCTACCAGATGCTTTACCCTCTGGAGATGCACAGCCCTTGGTTGGATGGCAGGGGTCCAAGGGGAGCGGTGCCGGTGCCCATTCTCACCGGGAGTGAAGAGGTCTTTTCTGCTTCCCGGCAAAAGTACCCATCTCCACTGCCAGGGCCAGAGTGCAGAGCATGCAGGGAGAAGCTGCCGTAGGTCGGGGCGGCCGTTTTGCAGGCCGGTGACGGCGGGGAGGCAGGCCATGTACCACTCACAGCACGGTAAGGGGCCTCGGAGCTGCGAGGCCAGCCAGGGGGATGGAGTGACCGGAGCTCCTGAAAGCTAACCCGCCTGCCGGGCAGAGTGCACCCGCGCAGTTTGGCGCACCTGTACTTTCTCCTGAATGGCAAGCCGTGTGGAAGCCTTGCCCCTTTAGCAGTTCTCTCGCTGTTAGGAAGTCTCTCAGACAGTCCGCCTTTCTTTTGTCAAACAGCGGCCGGATGTGGATCCCTCTGTTGTCTCAGAAGTGGCTGGAACCACAAGTCTCTCGAAGTCTTCTGCCTCCCTTTGCTTTCCAACCCCACCGATCCTCCAGTATGCACCACATGTACAGTAGGTTCGTGCTCAGAGAGCACATCTCCACGGCTGTACGTCACACTTCTCCTTGAGGTGAAAGGCTGCTGCAGCAGCGTTCCTCCCTGCTGCTCTTCCACGATTTGTTATAGTTGTTCTATTTCCATATAGTATGTATTTATGTGGTTTTGATCTTGGGAGAAGGTTTCCGCTCCACTCTCATGTGAGCCTGCGTCATTAATCACATCAGCACATCTTTTTTCTGTTTTTTCTCTTCAGTTTCACTTGTTTATGGTACCTTTCAGCACCCCTCAATTTGTAGTTTGTCTTCGTCCTTGGATATCAAGTGAGTCTCCAGTAAGGGAGCAGGTAGGTGTTCTTGAGTTTTCATCCCTTCTTTTAACCATGTGTCTTTTGATTGGAGCACTCAGAGCCTGTCCTTTTATTCTGATAATTGAGAGCTGTGTCCTTATTACACTTAAAAAATATTTTTTGTCATCATTAATCTACAATCACGCGAAGAACATTATGATCACCAAGTACACCAAGTCCTCCCCATAAAACCCGTTATAGTGGCAATCCATCAGCATTGTTGGATGCTGCAGACCCCTACACCATGTCCCCCCGCACACACCCCGTTACAGTCGCTGTCCATCAGCATGTAGAAAGATGCTGTAGAATCTCTACTTGTCTTCTCTGTTTTGTACAGCCCTCGCCATGTGCCCCCGACCCCCCGCATTATACATGCTAATCCTTATGTCCCCTTTCGTTCCCCTGCCCTTATCCCTCCCTTCATACCTACCCTGCCCAGTCACATTCCATTGGTAACTGTTAGTCCACTCCCGGGTTCAATGAGTCCGATGCTGTTTTTTTCCTTCAGTTTTTCTTTGTTGTTATACTCCACACATGAGTGAAATCATTCGGAACTTGTTTTTCACTGCCTGGCCTATTTCACTGAGCATAATACCCTCTAGCTCCATTCACGTTGTTGCAAATGATAGGACTTGTTTTCTTCTTATGGCTGCTTACTGCACTTTTTAAACTGGATTTTATTCTTCTTTTTTGTTTGTAGTTTCGCTATGTGCTTTCACCATTGCTCTCCTGGTTATGAGCAATAGCTTTGTGTTAATCGATATTTACCTATATTTTTCTATCTGCCTGTCTATCTATCTATCTATCATTCAATCAATCAGTCATATTTTTATCTGAAAATCTGTCCTTGTATACTGAACAGTAAAGAACATAGACTATGTCCCTTCCCTACGTTATGCTTACAAAAATCTTGCAAGGTAACTAGGCCGTAAGGAGAGCACTTGGTTCACCGAGACACTTGCAGGTCGAGTCAGAAGTGTACCTACAAAACCAGGAAATGGTGGTGCAGGGACTTGTACCAGTGTCTCTGTCCTCTCTCCTCTTTTATCTCCTTCTCACTTGCTGACTGTATTTAGCCACATTCATTGACTAAGTGCTCCCTGAAGACCACAAGTATCGTTCCTCTTTGACATTTTTCGACAGAAAAGTAAACTTGGTGCTTACTCACCACCATGTGTGAGGGATATCGGCGTGACAAACCCTGATAGGAGGGAGGGTCAAATAAAAAGTAATACCGATTTCTAGACGGGAGCAGTTGGGAGAGAAGTGTGTGTTGTGGAGTGAAGTGTTATTTGAGTGTCCAAACTTCCCTCTTTATCTGGTTATTACTTCTTTATATTCGTGGACATCATAAAATCCACTGATTTCAAAGGCCCAGACCCATATTATTACAGCAATTCACTTGTTGAGTTGAGAGAAAATGAGAAGGATGTTGCTGCACCACTAAATCTATGGCTGGGCACTGCTGATACCAAACAAAAACATTCACGGTGGCCAGATAGGTCTATTTACTACTGACTGTCTTGGGGGCACAGACAGAATCCATTTGACTGATTGTTTGTTTTTTAGATTGACTTGTGTTGGGTACCACTCCCCACCCCTTCGGCTTGCAGTTTGTCTGTGTCCTTGGATCTCAAGTGAGTCTCCTGTAAGGGAGCACGTAGTTGTTTTTGAGTTTTCATCCCTTCTTTTAAACCTGTGTCTTTTGTTTGGAGCACTCAAAGCCTGTCCTTTTACACTGATGATTCAGAGCTGTGCCCTTATTGCACTTTAAAATGCTTTTTTGTTATCATTAATCTACAATCACATGCACAACATTATGTTTTCTAGGATCCCCCTTTCACCAAGTTCGCCCCAAAAACCTCTTACAGTCGGTGTCCATCAGTGCAGTTGGATGCTTTAGACTACTTCACCATGACCCCCCACACACACTCCGTTACAGTCGCTGTCCATCAACGTGTAGTAAGATGCTGTAGAATCTCTAAATTTCTTCTCTGTGTTGTAAAGCCCTCCCCATGCCCAGCCGACCCCACGCATTATTCATGCTAAAAATAATGTCCCGTTTCTTTCTTTCCACCCTTTTCCCTCCCTTATCACCCACCCGGCCCAGTCCTTTTCCCTTTGGGATCTGGTAGTCCACTCTCTGGTTCTGCGATTCTGCTGCTGTTTTTTTCCATCAGTTTTTTTTTTTATACTCAGCACATGAGGGAAATCATTTGGTACTTGTCTTTCTCCTCCTGGCCTTTTCAGTGAGCATACTACCATCCAGCTCCACCCACATCATTGTAAATGGTAGGATTTGTTTTCTTCTTATGGCTGCTTACTGTACTTTTTAAACGGCATTTCATTCTTCCTTTTTGGTTGTAGTATCGCTATGTGCTTTCACCATTTATCTCCCGGTTATGAGCAATAGCTTTCTGTTAATTGGTATGTATCTGTATCTATCTATCTCTCTATCTATCTATCTATCTATATATTTATCTATCTATCTATCTATCATCTATATATCTATCTGTCTGTCTGTCTGTTTGTCTATCTATCTATCTATCTATCTATCTATCTATCTATCTATCTATCTATCTATCTATCTATCTATCTATCTACCTATCTATCTATCTATATATCTATCTACCTATATTCCTATGTATCTATCATGATTATCATCTATCTATTATGTCTATCATCTATCTATCATCTGTCATCTATTTATCTGTCTATGAATCAATCATCTTTTTGTGTGCCCTTCTGTCCTTATGTACAAAACAGTTAACAACATCGCCTATGTCACTTTCCTACATTATGCTTCCAGAAATCTTGCAAGGTGAGAAGGCCGTATTGAGAGCATCGGGTTCACTGAGACACTTGCAGGTAGAGTCAGCAACGTGTGCTTACAAAACCAGTAAATGGTGGTGCAGGGACTTGAACCCATATCTCTGTCCTCTGTCCGCTTTTCCCTCCTTCTCGCTTTCTGACTGTATTTAGCCACATTCATGGACTAAGTGCTTCCTGAATACCACAAGTATCCTTCCTCTGGGCCTGTTGTAGACAGTGAAGTATACTTGGTGCTTTGCTTCCCACCATGTTTGATAGACATCGGCGTGATCACCGTTGATTGGAGGATTGTCAAATAAAAAGAAACACCTATGTGTAGACAGGAGCATATGGGATCAAAGAGAGTGTTGTGGAGTTCCATGTTTGTTTGAGGGACCAAACTTCCCTCTTTTGGGGGTTATTACTTCTTTTAATTCGTGAACATCATAAAAACCACTGATTTCAAAAACCCAGACTCATATTACTACAGCAATTAAGTTGTTGAGTTGAGGAAAAATGAGAAGTACAATGGTGTACCAGTAATCTATGGCAGGGCACTGCTGATACCAAACAGAAAGAATACACGGTGGCAAGATAGGGCTATTTTCTACTGACTGTCTCTGGGGACTCAAATAGAATCGATTTGTTTGTTTGATTGTTTCTCCGTTTCACTTGTATAGGGTTCCTGTAACCGCCCCTTCGGATTTTTGTTTGTCTGTGTCCTTGGATCTCAAGTGAGTCTCCAGTAAGGGAGCACATAGGCGGTCTTGAGTTTTCATCAGTTCTTCTAACCCTGTGTCTTTTGATTGGAGCACTCAAAGCCTGTACTTTTATTCTGATACTTGAGAGCAGCGCTCTTTCTGCACTTTGAAATTTATTTGTTCTCATTAATGTACAATCACATGCAGATCATTATGATTTCCAGTCTACCACCTTCACCAAGGCCCCTCCAAATCCCAGTTACAGTCGCTGTCCGTCAGCATGTACTAAGATGCTGTAGAATCACTACATGTCTTCTCTGTGTTGTACAGAACTACCCATGACACCCCACATTACACATTATACATGCTATTCCTAATGGACCCATCTTTTACCCCTCCCTTATTACATCCTTCCCACAAACCCTACCCAGTCCCTTTCTCTTTATTAACTGTTAGTCCACTCTCGGGTTCTGTGAGTCTGCTGCTGTCTTTTCCTTCAGTTTTTCTTTGTTATCATACTCCACACATGAGTGAAATCATTTGGTACATGTACTTCTCCGCCTGGCCAATTTGACTGAGTATAATACGCTCTAGCTCCTTTCACGTTAATGCAAATGATGGGATTTGTTTTCTTCTTATGGCTTCTTAGTGAACTTTTTAAACTGGATTTCATTCTTCTTTTTTGTTTGTAGTTTCACTATGTGCTTTCACCATTACTCTCCTGGTTATGAGGAGTAGCATTGTGTTAATCGATATGTACCTATATCTATCTCTCTGTCTATTTGTCAATCAATTAAACAATCATCACTTTGTCTGCCCATCTCTCCCTGTGTACAGAACATTTAACCATATATCCTAAATCACTTTCCTACACTATGCTTCCAAAAATCCTGCAAAGTATCTAGGCTGTAGAGAGAGCACTGGGTTCACCGACACACTTGCAGTTGGAGTCGGCCGTGTGTACCTACAAAACCAGGAGATGGTTGTGCCGGGACTAGAACCCGTGTCTCTGTCCTCTGTCCTCTTTCATCTCCTTCTAACTTGCTGTCTGTATTTAGCCACATTCATTGACTAAGTGCTCCCTGAAGACCACAAGTATCATTCCTCTGGGCCTGTTGTCGCGAGAAAAGTAAACTTGTTCTTTGCTCACCACCATTTTTGAAGGACATCAGCGTGATCACCGCCGATAGGACAGAGGGAAAAATAAAAAGTAACACCAATTTCTAGTCAGGAGCAGTTGGGAGCTAAGAGTATTGTGGAGTGACTTGTTTATTTGAGTGTCCAAACTTCCCTCTTTAGGTCGTTTTTGGATCTTCACATTCGTGAACATCATAAAAAACACTGATTTCAAAGGCCCTGATACTTATTATTACAGCAACTCAGTTGTTGAGGTGAGAGAAAATGAGAAGTATGCTGCTGCACTGCTAAATCTATGGCTGGGAACTGCTGAAACCAAACAAAAAGAATTCATGGTGGCCAGATAGGGCTATTTTCTGCTGACTGTCTTTGGGGACTCAAACAGAATCCATTTGTTTGATTGTTTGTTTTTCAGTTTAAATCGTGTAGCGTACTTGTCCACACACCTTCGGCTTTTAGTTTGTCTGTGTCCTTGGATCTCAAGGGTGTCTCCTGTAACTAAGCACGTAGGTGTCTTGAGTTTTCATCCCTTCTTTTAACCCTGTTTCTTTTGTTTGCAGCACTCAGAGCCTGACCTTTTGTTATGATGATTCAGAGATGTGCACTTAGTGCACTTAAAGAATTTTTTTTATCATTAATCTACAGTCACGTGAAGAACATTATGTTTACTATGCACACCCCTTCACCAAGTCCCCCGGAAAAACCTCTTCCGTCGCTGTTAATCAGCATAGTTGGATTCTGTAGACCTCTTCACCATGTCCCCCCCACAGACCCCGTTACAGTGGCTGTCCACCAGTTAGTAGTAAGATGCTATATGATCTCTACTAGTCTTCTCTGAGTTGTACAGTACTCCCCATGCACCCACGACCCCACGCATTATACATGCTAATCCTAATGCCCCCATTCTTTCTCCCCACACTTCTCCCTCCCTTCAGACCCACCCTGCCCATTCCTTTTCTGTTTGGTAACTTTTAGTCAACTCTCGGGTTCTGTGAGTCTGCTGCTGTTTTTTTCCTTCAGTTCTTTTTGTTGTTATACTCCACACATGAGTGAAATCACTTGGTACTTGTCTTTCTCCGCCTGGTCTATTTCTCTGACCATACTACCGTCTACCTCCATCCACGTCTTTGCAAATGGTAGTATTTGTTTTCATCTTAAGACTGCTTACGGCACTTTTTTTTTTCCTTTTAAGAAAAATTTTTATTAAGGTATGATTGATATACATTCTTATGAACGTTTCACAAGAAAAACAATGTGGTTACTACATTCACCCATATTATCAATTCCCCACCCATACCCCATTGCAGTCACTGTCCATCAGTGCAGCAAGATGCCACAGATCCACTATGTGCCTTCTCTGTGCTCCACTGTTCTCCACATGATCCCCCACACCATGTATACTAAACATAATACCCTTCAGTCCACTTCTCCCTCCCTCCCCACCCGCCCTCCCACACCCCTCCCCTTTGGTAACTGCTAGTCACTTTTTTTTTTAAATAATTATTTTTTATTGAAGGGTAGTTGACGCACAGTATTACATTACATTAGTTTCAAGTGCACAACACAGTGATAATACATTTATATACATAATTCTAGGTTACAGCTATCACCCTACCAAGCTGTTAAAATATCTTGACTATATTCCTTATGATATACATTACATCCCGGTTACTTATTTATTTTACCATTGGAAGTCTGTCCTGTTTTTGTGAGGGCATCTCTCATATTTATTGATCAAATGGTTGTTAACGACAATAAAATTCTGTACAGGGGAGTCAATGCTCAATGCAAAATCATTAATCCACCCCAAGCGTAATTTTCATCAGTCTCCAATCTTCTGAGGCATAACAAACAAGTTCTTACATGTAGAACAAATTCTTACATAATGAATAAGTTACATAGTGAACAGTACAAGGGCAGTCATCACAGAAACTTTCGGTTTTGCTCATGCATTATGAACTATAAACAGTCAGTTCAAATATGAATACTCATTTGGTTTTTATACTTGATTTATATGTGGATACCACATTTCTCTCTTTATTATTATTATTTCTAATAAAATGCTGAAGTGGTATTTAGATACAAGATAAAGGTAGAAAACATAGTTTAGTGTTGTAAGAGTGCAAATGTAGATGATCAGGGGTGTGCCTGTAGACTATATGTTAATCCAAGCTAGACCAGGGCAATAAAACATCCATGTATGCAGCAGATTTCTCTCAGAACAGGGGGGGTGAGGTTCTACTGCTCACCTCTGTTGATCCCCAATTTCTCACCTGATGGCCCCCCTGCGACTGTGCCTGTCTTAGGTTGTTCCTCCCTTGAGTAATCTTACCCGTCTCTGGCTAACCAGTCATCTTCCGGGGCCATACAGGGAAATGTGAAGTTGTGAAGAGAGGGAAGCCTTATTGTTTGAAAAGGTTAGCTTTTTACTTCTTTGCATATTTATGCCCTGTGGCTTCTATGCCCAGCATTTGTCTTGAGGTGTCTTTACCACTTGGAAGAATTATGATACTCGGTAAATTTGAAATGAGGCACGAATTCTATTTAAGGGTTGTAATTAGGAAGGAAGAAGAAAAGCTATAGAAGTAGCAGGCGGAAGAAAACATGGGAAGATTGATTATTTCTTTGACATATCTTCTTGTAGAGTAACTTCAGTATGTATAGGTTTTAAGCTACTACTTAAATTGCGCACACACATTAACATAATAGGAGTATAGTTACATAACCAAAGCGTATTTGTAATTACCAGCCATCTCCAGCGAAACCAAGAAAACCAGTTAGGCACCTTAGGCATTTGTGAAAACTTATCTATGATATGGTGGATATTGTCCAACTGAACTTGAACAGTCTGAGAGAAATCAGACAAATTAAAACAACCCATTCCTGGGGACTGTTCACATGCCATGTGTTCTTTTAACAGTAATTAGTCTGTAGTTGTAAGACTTTGGAGCGCTACAATTTGCACTTCTCCAAATTCTTGGTTGAGTTTTAACAGTATAGATCCAGTCAAATTTGTTGTTTTACTGTATGCACAGGCCAGCTTAGATATCTCCTTCCTCATTCCCATGACAAGTCCAGGAACTGGTGGGATGAGTGCATCTACAGCTGTAGCAGTGCGTGGATATTTGTTGGGGTTTTTGATGATCATCTTCTGGCATGAGTCTTCCAGAGTGTGCAGATGTTGGAAGTTCTTTTTCATATCGTATCTTAGTTCATTTTCGGGGTAGCCCAATTAGGCTTTGATCCTCTGTATAAACACAAACAGACCGTTTGCCTACACTTTTATATGCCCTTTATACCCTTGTGTAGAACTCATTGGAGGTTACCACACAGGAACTGACCTCTTTTTTTTTTTTTTGCTTTGTTTTTTTGTATCACTAATCTACACATACATGACGAATATTATGTTTACTAGGCTCTCCCCTATACCAGGTCTCCCCTATAAACCCCTTTACAGTCACTGTCCATCTGCATAGAAAAATGTTGTAGAATCACTACTTGCCTTCTCTGTGTTGTACTGCCCTCCCTTTTCTCCTAACCCCCATGCATGTTAATCTTAATACCCCCAACTTCTCCCCCCCTTATCCATCCTTGCACACCCATCCTCCCCAGTCCCTTTCCCTTTGGTACCTGTTAGTCCATTGTTGAGTTCTGTGATTCTGCTGCTGTTTTGTTCCTTCAGTTTTTCCATTGTTCTTATATTCCACAGATAAGTGAAATCATTTGGTATTTCTCTTTCTCTGCTTGGCTTGTTTCACTGAGCATAATACCCTCCAGCTCCATCCATGTTGCTGCAAATGATTGGATTTGCCCTTTTCTTATGGCTGAGTAGTATTCCATTGTGTATATGTACCACATCTTCTTTATCCATTCATCTATTGATGGACATTTAGGTTGCTTCCAATTCTTGGCTATTGTAAATAGTGCTGCAATAAACATAGGGGTGCATCTGTCTTTCTTAAACTTGATTGCTGCGTTCTTATGGTAAATTCCAAGGAGTGGAATTCCTGGGTCAAATGGTAAGTCTGTTTTGAGCATTTTGATGTACCTCCATACTGCTTTCCACAATGGTTGAACTAACTTACATTCCCACCAGCAGTGTAGGAGGGTTCCCCTTTCTCCACAGCCTCTCCAACATTTGTTGTTGTTTGTCTTTTTGATGGCAGCCATCCTTACTGGTGTGAGGTGATACCTCACTGTAGTTTTAATTTGCATTTCTCTGATAATTAGCGATGTGGAGCATCTTTTCATGTGTCTGTTGGCCATCTGTATTTCTTTTTTGGAGAACTGTCTGTTCAGTTCCTCTGCCCATTTTTTAATTGGTTTATTTGTTTTTTGTTTGTTGAGGCGTGTGAGCTCTTTATATATTCTGAACGTCAAGCCTTTATCGGATGTGTCATTTTCAAATATATTCTCCCATACTGTAGGGATCATTCTTGTTCTATTGTTGGTGTCTTTTGCTGTACAGAAGCTTTTCAGCTTAATATAGTCCCACTTACTCATTTTTGCTGTTGTTTTCTTGCCCGGGGAGATATGTTCAAGAAGAGGTCACTCATGTTTATGTCTAAGAGGTTTTTGCCTATGTTTTCTTAAAAATAGTTTAATGGTTTCATGGCTTACATTCAGGTCTTTGATCCATTTTGAGTTTAATTTTGTATATGTGGTTAGACAATGGTCCAGTTTCATTCTCCTACATGTAGCTGTCCAGTTTTGCCAGCACCACCTGTTGAAGAGACTGTCATTTCGCCATTGTATGTCCATGGCTCCTTTATCAAACATTAATTGACCATATATGTCTGGGTTAATATCTGGATTCTCTAGTCTGTTCCATTGGTCTGTGGCTCTGCTCTTGTGCCAGTACCAAATTGTCTTGATTACTATGGCTTTATAGTAGAGCTTGAAGTTGGGGAGTGAGATCCCCCTACTTTATTCTTCTTTCTCAGGATTGCTTTGGCTAATCTATGTCTTTGGTGTTTCCATATGAATTTTTAAATTATTTGTTCCAGTTCATTGAAGAATGTTGCTTGTAGTTTCATAGGGATTGCATCAAATCTGTATATTGCTTTGGGCAGGATGGCCATTTTGACGTTATTAATTCTAACTAGCCACGAGCATGGGATGAGTTTCCTTCTGTTAGTGTCCCCTTTAATTTCTCTTAAGAGTGACTTGTAGTTTTCAGAGTATAAGTCTTTCACTTCTTTGGTTAGGTTTATTCCTAGGTATTTTATTTTTTTGATGCAATTGTGAATGGAGTTGTTTTCCTGATTTCTCTTTCTGTTGGTTCATTGTTAGTATGTAGGAAAGCCACATATTTCTGTGTTGATTTTGTATCCTGCAACTTTGCTGTATTCCGATATCAGTTCTAGTACTTTTGGGGTGGAGTCTTTAGGGTTTTTTATGTACAGTATCATGTCATCTGCAAATAGTGACAGTTTGACTTCTTCTTTGCCAATCTGGATTCCTTGTATTTTTTTGTTTTGTCTGATTGCCGTGGCTAGGACCTCTATTACCCTGTTAAATAACAGTGGAGAGAGTGGGCATCCCTGTCTAGTTCCCGATCTAAGAGGAAATGCTTTCAGCTTCTCGCTGTTCAATATAATGTTGGCTGTGGGTTTATCATAGATGGCCTATATTATGTTGAGGTACTTGCCCTCTATTCCCATTTTGTTGAGAGTTTTTAACATGAATGGATGTTGAACTTTGTCAAATGCTTTTTCAGCATCTATGGAGATGTTCATGTGGTTTTTGTCTTTCTTTTTGTTGATGTGGTGGATGATGTTGATGGACTTTCGAATGTTGTACCATCCTTGCATCCCTGGGATGAATCCCACTTGGTCATGGTGTATGATCCTTTTGATGTATTTTTGAATTCGGTTTGCTAATATTTTGTTGAGTATTTTTGCATCTACGTTCATCAGGAATATTGGTCTGTAGTTTCATTTTTTGGTGGGGTCTTTGCCCTTTTTTGGTATTTGGATGATGTTAGCTTCATAGAATGAGTTCGGGAGTATCCCCTCCTCCTCTATTTTTTGGAAAACTTTAAGGAGAATGGGTATTATGTCTTCCCTGTATGTCTGATAAAATTCCGAGGTAAATCCATCTGGCCCGGGGGTTTTGTTCTTTGGTAGTTTTTTGATTACCGCTTCAATTTCTTTGCTGGTAATTGGACTGTTTAGATTTTCTGTTTCTTTTTGGGTCAGTCTTGGAAGGTTGTATTTTTCTAGGAAGTTGTCCATTTCTCCTAGGTTTCCCAGCTTGTTAGCATATAGGTTTTCATAGTAGTCTCTAATAATTCTTTGTATTTCTGCGGGGTCCATCGTGATTTTTCCTTTATCATTTCTGATACTGTTCATTTTTTTTGACTCCCTTTTCCTCTTAATAAGTCTGGCTAGAGGCTTATCTATTTTGTTTATTTTCATGAAGAACCAGCTCTTGGTTTCATTGATTTTTGTTATTGTTTTATTCTTCTCAATTTTATTTATTTCTTCTCTGATCTTTATTATGTCCCTCCTTCTGCTGACCTTAGGCCTCATTTGTTCTTCTTTTTCCAATTTTGGTAGTTGTGACATTAGACCATTCATTTGGGATTGCTCTTCCTTTTTTAAATATGCTTGGATTGCTATATACTTTCCTATTAAGACTGCTTTTGCTGTGTCCCACAGAAGTTGTGGCTTAGTGCTGTTGTTGTCATTTGTTTCCATATATTGCTGGATCTTCATTTTGATTTAGTCATTGATCCATTGATTATTTAGGAGCATGTTGTAAAGCCTCCATGTGTTTGTGATCCTCTTTGTTTTCTTTGTACAGTTTATTTCTAGTGTTATGCCTTTGTGGTCTGAAAAGTTGGTTGGTAGGATTTCAATCTTTTGGAATTTTCTGAGGCTCTTTTTGTGGCCTAGTATGTGGTCTATTCTGGAGAATGTTCCATGTGCACTTGAGAAGAATGTATATCCCGCTGCTTTTGGATGTAGAGTTCTATAGATGTCTATTAGGTCCATCTGCTCTACTGTATTGTTCAGTGCTTCCGTGTCCTTACTTATTTTCTTCCCAGTGGATTTATCCTTTGGGGTGAGTGGTGTGTTGAAGTCTCCTAGAATGAATGCATTGCAGTCAATTTCCCCCTTTAGTTCTGTTAGCATTTGTTTCAAATATGCTGGTGCTCCTGTGTTGGGTGCATATATATTTAGAATGGTTATATCCTCTTGTTTGACTGAGCCCTTTATCATTATGCAGTGTCCTTCTTTATCTCTTGTTACTTTTTTTGTTTTGTAGTCTATTTTGTCTGATATTAGTACTGCAACCCCTGCTTTCTTCTCACTGTTGTTTGCTTGAAATATGTTTTTCCATCCCTTGACTTTTAGTCTGTACATGTGTTTGGGCTTGAGGTGAGTTTCTTGTAAGCAGCATATAGATGGGTCTTGTTTTTTTATCCATTCTGTTACTCTGTGTCTTTTGATTGGTGCATTCAACCCATTAACATTTAGGGTGACTATTGAAAGATATGTACTAATTGCCATTGCAGGCTTTATATACGTGGTTACCAAATGTTCAAGGTTAGCCTCTTTAGTATCTTACAGCCTAACTTAGCTCGCTTATTGAGCTGTTATATACACTGTCTGGAGATTCTTTTCTTCTCTCCCTTCTTGTTCCTCCTCCTCGATTCTTCATATGTTGGGTGTTTTGTGCTGTGCTCTTTCTAGGAGTGCTCCCATCTAGAGCAGTCCCTGTAAGATGTTCTGTAGAGGTGGTTTTTGGGAAGCAAATTCCCTCAGCTTTTGTTTGTCTGGGAATTGTTTAATCCCGCCGTCATATTTGAATGATAGTCGTGCTGGATACAGTATCCTTGGTTCAAGGCCCTTCTGTTTCATTGTATTAAATATATCATGCCATTCTCTTCTGGCCTGTAGGGTTTCTGTTGAGAAATCTGACGTTAGCCTGATTGGTTTCCCTTTACAGGTGAACTTTTTTCTCTCAACTGCCTTTAACACTCTTTCCTTGTACTTGATCTTTGCCATTTTAATTATTATGTGTCTTGGTGTTGCCCTTCTTGGATCCTTTCTGTTGGGGGTTCTGTGTATTTCCGTGGTCTGTTCGATTACTTCCTCCCCCTGTGTGTTGAAGTTTTCAGCAATTATTTCTTCTAAGATACTTTCCATCTCTTTTCCTCTCTCTTCTTCTTCTGGGACCCCTATAATACGGATATTGTTCCTTTTGGATTGGTCACACAGTTCTCTTAATATTGTTTCATTCCTGGAGATCCTTTTGTCTCTCTCTATGTCAGCTTCTATGCGTTCCTGTTCTCTGATTTCAATTCCATCAATGGCCTCTTGCATTTTATCCATTCTGCTTATAAACCTTCCTGAGTTTGTTTCATTTCTGCGTTCTCCTTTCTGGCATCTGTGATCTCCTTCCGGACTTCATCCCATTTCTCTTGCGTATTTCTCTGCATCTCTGTCAGCATGTTTATGATTCTTATTTTGAATTCTTTTTCAGGAAGACTGGTTAGGTCTTTCTCCTTCTCTGTTGTTGTCTCTGTGATCTTTGTGTGTCTGTAGCTTTGCATTTTCATGGTGATAGGAATAGTCTGCATAACTGGGACGAGTGACGGCTGGAAGGAGTTCCTTTCTTGTTGGTTTGTGGCCCTCCTCTCCTGGGAGGACAGCGACCTCTAGTGGCTTGTGCTGCAGAGCTGCGCGCAGACAGGCTTTCTGCTTCCTGCCCGGAGTTAATCTCCACTGTTGCTGTGGGCGTGGCCTAGCTCGGGCAGCTACTCCAAAATGGTGGAGTCGCGTTGGAGCAGGAGCTGCTGGGAGGCTATTTATCTCTGTAAGGGGCCTCCCTGCTCCCTGCAGCCCAGGGGTTAGGGTGCCCAGAGATCCCGGATTCCCTACCTCTGGATTAAGTGACCCGCCCTGCCCCTTTAAGACTTCCAAACAGCACCCGCCAAAACAAAACAATGACCACCAAAAAAAAAAAAAGAAAAAATATTTTTAAATTAAAAAAAGAAAAGGTTTTATTTAAAAAAAAAAAAAAAGGTGGTCCTTCGTTTTTCTTTATTCTCCGGTGCCAGCCTCAGGCCTCTGCTCACCGGACTTTCTTCCCTGTTTCCCTAGTATTGGGGTCCCTATCCCTTTAAGACTTCCAAAAAGCGCTCGCCAAAACAAAACAGCAAAAAAGAAAAAAAAGAAATGATCGCGCGCTTTTCTTATGTCCTCTTTCGCCCAGCCTCCAGTGCCTGCTCACTGTTCTTGCTGCCCTGTTTTCCTTGTATCGAGCGCCCTGCACTCTGGCCCGGATGGCTGGGGCTGGGTGTTCGGCATTCCTGGGCTCGATATCCCTCCCGCTCTGCCTACTCTTCTCCCCGCGGGAGCTGGGGGGAGGGGCGCTCGGCTACCGCAGGGCTGGGACTTGTATCTTACCCCATCGCGAGGCACTGGGTTCACACAGGTGCGGATGTGGTCTGGATATTGTCCTGTGTCCTCTGGTCTTTATTCTAGGAAGGGTTGTCTTTGTTATATTTTCATAGATATATGTTGTTTTGGGAGGAGATTTCCGATGCTCTACTCATGCCGCCATTTTCCGCCCCCTCCTGGTAGTCCTGCTTACAGCACTTTTTAAACTTGATATCATTCTTCCTTTTGTTTGCAGTTTAGCTATGTTATTCAGCATTCAACTCCTGATTATGAACAATAGCTTTGTGTTAATCGATATGTATCTGTATCTATCTATCTAAAGGTCTATCTGTCTATGTATCTATGTATCTATGTATCTATGTATCTATCTATCTATCTGTCTATCTATCTATCTTCCTATCATCTATCTATGATGTCTATCATCTACCAATCTATGTACCTATCTATGTATCTTGCATCTGTCGTCTGTCTACCTATCTATCTATGAATCATTCATCTTTTTGTCTACCCATCTATCCTTCTGTACAGAACAGTTAACAACATAGCCTATGTCTCTTATCTACATTATTCTTCCAGTAATCTTGCAAGGTAACCAAGCCATAAGGAGAGTACTGTGTTCAAATAAAAAGAACACCAATTTCTAGAGAGGAGCAGTTGGGAGCTAAGAGTGCATTGTGGAGTGACGTGTTTATTTGTGTATATAAACTTCCCTCTTCATGTGGTTATTAGATCTTCACATTCGTGAACATCATAAAACTCACTGATTTCAAAGGCCCAGATGCTTATTATTACAGCAACTCAGTTGTTGAGGTGAGAGAAAATGAGAAGTATGTTGCTGCACCACTAAATCAATGGCTGGGAACGGCTGAAACCAAACAAAAAGAATTCACGGTGGCCAGATAGGGCTATTTTCTGCTGACTGTCTCTGGGGACTCAACAGAATCCATTTGTTTGATTGTTTGTTTCTCAGTTTCACTCATGTAGCGTACTTGTCCACAAACCTTCGGCTTGTAGTTTGTCTGTGTCCTTGGATCTGAAGTGCGTCTCCTGTAAGTAAGCACGTAGGTGTCTTGACTTTTCATCCCTTCTTTTAACGCTGTGACTTTTGTTTGCACCACTCAGTGCCTGGCCTTTTATTCTGATGATTCAGAGCTGTGCACTTATTGCTCTTAAAGAATTTTTTTATCATTAATCTACAATCACGTGAAGAACATTATGTTTACTATGCTTCCCTTTCAACAAGTCCCCCAGAAAAACCTTTTCAGTCGCTGTCAATCAGCGTAGTTGGATGCTGTAGACCCCTTCATCATGTAACCCCCAAAGACCCGTAACAGTCGCTGTCCATCAGTGAGTAGAAAGATGCTATATGATCTCTACTAGTCTTCTCTGTGTTGTACAGTACACCCCTAGCACAACCGACCCCAAGCATTATACATGCTAATCCCAAAGCCCCCATTCTTTCTCCTCACACTTATCCCTCCCTTCACATCCACCCTGCCCAGTTATTTTCCCTATGGTAACTTTTAGTCAACTCTCGTGTTCTATGAGTCTGCTGCTCTTTTTTTCCTTCAGTTTTTCTTTGTTGTTATACTCCACACATGAGTGAAATCACTTGGTACTTGTCTTCTTCCCCCTGGCCTATTTCTCTGAACATACTACCGTCTAACTCCATCCAGGTCATTGCAAATGGTAGTATTTGTTTTCTTCTTAAGGCTGCTTACTGCACTTTGTAAACTGGATTTCATTCTTCTTTTGTTTGTAGTTTAGCTATGTTATTCACCACTCAACACCTGGTTATGAACAATAGCTTTGTGTCAATCAATATGTATCTGTATATATCTATCTAATGGTCTGACTGACTATGTATGTAACTATGTATCTATGTATCTATGTATCTATCTATCTTACTATCATCTATCTGAGATTTCTATCATCTATCAATCTATGTACCTATCTATCAATCTTTCATCTGTCATCTGTGTACCTATCTATCTATGAATCAATCAACTTTTTGTCTGCCCATCTATCCTTCTGTACAGAACAGTTAACAACATAGCCTATGTCTCTTCAATACATTATGCGTCCAGAAATCTTGCAAGGTAACTAAGCCATAAGGAGAGCACTGTGTTCACCGATACACTTTCAGGTAGAGTCAGCCACGTGTGCTTACAAAACCAGTAAATGGAGGTGAAAGGACTTGAGCCCGTTTCTCTGTCCACTGTCCTCTTATACTTCCTGCTCGCTTGGTGACTTTATTTAGCCACATTCAGTGAGTAAGTGATCCCTGAAGACCACAAGTATCCTTCGTCTGCTCCGGTTGTCGAAAGAAAAGTGTCCTTGGTTCTTTGCACACCACCATGTTTGAGGGACATCGGCGTGATCACTGCTGATAGTTGCAGGGACAAATATAAAGGAACACCTATATCTAGACAGGAGCAGTTGGGAACAAAGAGGGTGTTGTGGAGTGAACTGTTTATTTGAGGGTCCAAACTTCCCTCCTTAGGTGGTTATTACTCCTTTACATTCGTAAACATCATAAAAAGCAATGATTTTAAAAGCCCAGACGCATATTATTACAGCAATTCATTTGTTGAGGTGAGAGGAAATGAGAAGGAACTTGCTTCACCACTAAATCTATGCCTGAGCACTGCTGAAATCAAACAAAAATAATTCACGGTGGCTAGATAGGGCTATTTTCTACTGACTCTCCCTGGGGACTCAAAAAGAATTCATTTGTTTGTTTGTTTCTAATTTTCACTTGTATAACTAATCTGTCCCCGCCCCTTCAGCTTGTAGTTTGTCTGTGTCCTTGGATCTCAAGTGAGTCTCCAGTAAGGGAGCACGTAGGATGTCTTGAGTTTTCATCAGTTCTTCTAACACTGGGTCTTTTGCTTGGAGCACTCAAAGCCTGTACTTTTATTCTGATATTTGAGAGCTGCGCTCTTACTGCACCATGAAATTCTTTTTGTTCTCATTAATATACAATCACATGCAGAACATTATGTTTTCCAGTCTACACCCTTCACCAAGTTCCCTGGCAAAAGCCAATTACAGTCGCTGTCCGTCAGCGTGTACTAAGATGCTGTAGAATCACTACATGTCTTCTCTGTGTTATGCAGCCGTACAAATGACCCCCCAAGTTACACACTATACATGCTTATCCTAATGCCCCCATTCTTTTTCCCCGCCCTTATTACTCCCTTCCCACAAACTCTACCCAGTCCCTTTCATTTTGGTAACTGTTAGTCCACTCTCGGGTTCTGTGAGTCTGCTGCTGTCTTTTCCTTCAGTTTTTCTTTGTTATCATAATCCACACATGAGTGAAATCATTTGGTACATGTATTTCTCCTCTTGGAATATTTGACTGAGCATAATACCCTCTAGCTCCATCCACGTTATTGTAAATGATAGGATTTGTTTTCTTCTTATGGCTGCTACTGCACTTTTTAAACTGGATTTCATTCTTCTTTTTTATTTGTAGTCTTGCTATGTGCTTTCACCAATTCTCTCCTGGTTATCAGCAGTAGCTTTGTGTTAATCGATATGTACCTATATCTATCTATCTGTCTGTCTATCTATGTATCAATCAATCAATCAATCAATCATCTTTTTGTCTGCCCATCTGTCCTTGTGTACAGAACAGTTAACCATATATCCTATATCACTTTCCTACACTATGCTTCCAAAATTCCTGCAAAGTATCTAGGCTGTAGAGAGAGCACTGGGTTCACCGAGACACTTTCCGGTCGAGTCGGCCGCGTGTACCTACAAAACCAGGAAATGGTTGTGCCGGGACTTGAACCCGTGTCTCTATCCGCTGTCCTCTTTCATCTCCTTCTAACTTACTGTCTGTATTTAGCCACATTCTTTATCTAAGTGCTCCCTGAAGACAACAAGTATCATTCCTCTGGGCCTGTTGTCACGAGAAAAGTAAACTTGTTCTTTGCTCACCACCATGTTTGAAGGACATCAGCATGATCACCGCCGATAGGACGGAGGGTCAAATAAAAAGGAACACCAATTTCTAGATAGGTGACATCAGCGTGATCACCGCCGATAGGACGGAGGGTCAAATAAAAAGGAACACCAATTTCTAGATAGGTGAAGTTTGGATCTAAGAGTGCATTGTGGGGTGACGTGTTTATTTGAGTGTCCAAACTTAACTCTTTAGGTAGTTATTAGAACTTCACATTCGTGAACGTCATAAAACCCACTGATTTCAAATGCCCAGATGCTTATTATTACAGCAACTCAGTTGTTGAGGAGAGAGAAAATGAGAAATATGTTGCTGCACCATTAAATCAATGGCTGGGAACGGCTGAAACTAAACATAAAGAATTCACGGAGGCCAGATAGGGCTATTTTCTTCTGACTGTATCAGGGGACTCAAACAGAATTGATTTGTTTGATTGTTTGTTTTTCAGTTTCACTCGTGTAGCGTATTTGTCCACACACCTTCGGCTGGTATTTTGTCTTTGGTCTTGGATCTCAAGTGAGTCTCCTGTAAGTAAGCACGTAAGTGTCTTGAGTTTTCATCCCTTCTTTTAACCCTGTATCTTTTGCTTGCTGGACTCAGTGCCTGACCTTTTATTCTGATGATTCAGAGCTGTGCACTTATTGCACTTAAAGAATTTTTTTTATCATTAAGCTTAAATCACTTGAAGAACATTATGTTTACTATGCTCCCCCCTTCACCAAGTACCCCTGAAAAACCTCTTCAGTCGCTGTCGATCTGCGTAGTTGGATGCTGTAGACCCCTTCACCATGTCCCTCCCAACAGACCCCGTTACAGTCACTGTCCATCAGTGAGTAGTAAGATGCTATATGATCTCTACTAGCCTTCTCTGTGTTGTACAGCACTCCCCATGCTGCCTTGACCCCAAGCATTATACATGCTAAAACGAATGCCCCCATTCTTTCTCCTCACACTTATCCCTCCCTTCAGACCCACCCTGCCCAGTCCTTTTCCCTTTGGTAACTTTTAGTCAACTCTCGGGTTCTTTGTGTCTGCTGCTTTATTTTTCCTTCAGTTTTTCTTTGTTGTTATACTCCACACATGAGTGAAAACACTTGGTACTTGTCTTTCTCCGCCTGGCCTATTTCTCTGAACATACTACCGTCTAGCTCCATCCAGGTCATTGCAAATGGTAGGATTTGTTTTCTTCTTAAGGCTGCTTACTGCACTTTTTAAACTGGATATCATTCTTCCTTTTTGTTTGTAGTTTAGCTATGTTATTCACCATTCAACGCCTCGTTATGAACAACAGCTTTGTGTCAATCGGTATGTATCTGTATCTATCTATCTAATGGTCTGTCTGTCTGTCTATGTATCTATGTATGTATGTATGTATGTATCTGTGTATCTATGTATCTATCTTAATATCATCTATCTATGATGTCTATCATCTATCAATCTATGTACCTATCTATCTATCTTTCATCTGTCATCTGTGTACCTATCTATATATGAATCAATCATCTTTTTGTCTGCCCATCTATCCTTCTGTATAGAACAGTTAACAACATAGCCTATGTCTCTTCAATACATTATGCTTAAAGAAATCTTGCAAGGTAACTAAGCCATAAGGAGAGCACTGTGTTCACCGATACACTTTCAGGTAGAGTCAGCCACGTGTGCTTACAAAACCAGTAAATGGAGGTGAAAGGACTTGAACCTGTATCTGTGCCTCTGGCCTCTTATAATTCCTGCTGGCTTGGTGACTTTATTTAGCCACATTCAGTGAGTAAGTGATCCCTGAAGACCACAAGTATCCTTCGTCTGGTCCGGTTGTCGCAAGAAAAGTGTAGTTGGTACTTTGCACACCACCATGTTTGAGGGACATCGGCGTGATCACTGCTGATAGGTGCAGGGACAAATATAAAGGAACACCTATTTCTGGACAGGAGCAGTTGGGAACAAAGAGTGTGTTGTGGAGTGAAGTGTTTATTTGAGGGTCCAAACTTCCCTCCTTAGGTGGTTATTACTTCTTTACATTCGTGAACATCATAAAAAGCAATGATTTTAAAAGCCCAGACACATATTATTACAGCAATTCATTTGTTGAGGTGAGAGGAAATGAGAAGGAACTTGCTGCACCACTAAATCTATGCGTGAGCACTGCTGAAATCAAACAAAAAGAATTCACGGTGGCTAGATAGGGCTATTTTCTACTGACTCTCTCTGGGGACTCAAACAGAATTCATTTGTTTGTTTGTTTCTTATTTTCACTTGTATAGGTAATCTGTCCTCGCCCCTTCAGCTTGTAGTTTGTCTGTGTCCTTGGATCTCAAGTGAGTCTCCAGTAAGGGAGCACATAGGAGGTCTTGAGTTTTCATCAGTTCTTCTAACACTGGGTCTTTTGATTGGAACACTCAAAGCCTGTACTTTTATTCTGATATTTGAGAGCTGTGCTCTTACTGCACTTTGAAATATTTTTTATTCTCATTAATATACAATCACATGCAGAACATTATGTTTTCCAGTCTACACACTTCACCAAGACCCCGGCAAAAGCCAGTTACAGTCGCTGTCCGTCACCGTGTACTAAGATTCTGTAGAATCACTACATGTCTTCTCTGTGTTATGCAGCCGAACAAATGACCCCCAAATTTACACACTATACATGCTAATCCTAATGCCCCCATTCTTTTTTCGCGCCCTTATAACACCCTTCCCACAAAACCTACCCAGTCCCTTTCTTTTTCGTAACTGTTAGTCCACTCTTGGGTTCTGTGAGTCTGCTGCTGTCTTTTCCTTCAGTTTTTCTTTGTTATCATGCTCCACACATGAGTGAAATCATTTGGTACATGTATTTCTCCCCCTGGAATATTTGACTGAGCATAATACCACATAGCTCCATACACGTTATTGCAAATGATAGGATTTGTTTTCTTCTTATGGCTGCTTACTGCACTTTTTAAGCTGAATTTCATTCTTCTTTTTTGTTTTTAGTTTCGCTATGTGCTTTCACCTTTGCTCTCCTGGTTATGAGCAGTAGCTTTGTGTTAATCGATATGTACCCATATCTATCAATCTGTCTGTCTATTAATCAATCAATCAATCAATCATCTTTTTTCTGCCCATCTGTCCTTGTATACATAACAGTTAACCATATATCCTATATCACTTTCCTACACTATGCTTCCAAAAATCCTGCAAAGTATCTAGGCTGTAGAGAGAGCACTGGGTTCACCGAGACACTTGCAGGTCGAGTCGGCCGCGTGTACTACAAAAACCAGGAAATTTTGGTGCCGGAATTGAACCCGTGTCTCTATCCTCTGTCCTCTTTCATCTCCTTCTAACTTACTGTCTGTATTTAGCCACATTCTTTGACTAAGTGCTCCCTGAAGACCACAAGTATCATTCCTCTGGGCCTGTTGTCACGAGAAAAGTAAACTTGTTCTTTGTTCACCACCATGTTTGAAGGACATCAGCGTGATCACCGCCGATAGGACGGAGGGTCAAATAAAAAGGAACACCAATTTCTAGACAGGAGCAGTTGGGATCTAACAGTGTATTGTGGAGTGACGTGTTTATTTGAGTGTCCAAACTTCCCTCTTTAGGTAGTAATTAGATCTTCTCAATCGTGAACATCATAAAACCCCCTGATTTCAAAGGCCCAGATGCTTATTATTACAGCAACTCAGTTGTTGAGGTGTGAGAAAATGAGAAGTATATTGCTGCACGACAAAATCAATGGCTGGGAACGGCTGAAACTAAGCAAAAAGAATTCATGGAGGCCAGATAGGGCTGTTTTCTTCTGACTGTATCAGGGGACTCAAACAGAATTCATTTGTTTGATTGTTTGTTTTTCAGTTTCACTCGTGTAGCGTACTTGTCCACACACCTTCGTTTTGTAGTTTGTCTGTGTCCTTGGATCTCAAGTGAGACTCCTTTAAGTAAGCACGTAGGTGTCTTGCGTTTTCATTACTTCTTTTAACTCTGTGTCTTTAATTTCTGCACTCAGTGCCTGACCTTTTATTCTGATGATTCAGAGCTGTGCACTTATTGCACTTAAAGAATTTTTTTTATCATTAAGCTTAAATCACTTAAACAACATTATGTTTACTATGCTCCCCCTTCACCAAGTACCCCTGAAAAACCTCTTCAGTCGCTGTCGATCTGCGTAGTTGGATGCTGTAGACCCCTTCACCATGTCCCTCCCAACAGACCCCGTTAAAGTCGCTGTCCATCCGTGAGTAGTAAAATGGTATATGATCTCTACTAGCCTTCTCTGTGTTGTACAGCCCTCCCCATGCCCCCTCGACCCCAAGCATTATACATGCTAAAAATAATGCCCCCGTTCTTTCTTCTCACACTTATCCCTCCCTTCAGACCCACCCTGCCCAGTCCTTTTCCCTTTATTAACTTTTAGTCAACTCTCGGGTTCTGTGAGACTGCTGCTGTTTTTTTCCTTCAGTTTTTCTTTGTTATTATACTCCACACATGAGTGAAAACATTTGGTACTTGTCTTTCTCCGCCTGGCCTATTTCTCTGAACATACTGCCATCTAGCTCCATCCAGGTCATTGCAAATGGTAGTATTTCTTTTCTTCTTAAGGCTGCTTACTGCACTTTTTAAACTGGATTTCACTCTTCCTTTTTGTTTGTAGTTTAGCTATGTTATTCACCATTCAACGTCTCGTTATGAACAATAGCTTTGTGTCAATCGATATGTATCTGTATCTATCTATCTAATGGTCTGTCTGTCTATGTATGTATGTATGTATGTATGTATGTATCTATCTATCTATGTATCTATCTATCTATCTATCTTCCTATCATCTATCTATGAGATCTATCATCTATCAATCTGTGTACCTATCTATCTATCTTTCATCTGTCATCTGTGTACCTATCTATCTATGAATCAATCATCTTTTTGTCTTCCCATCTATCCTTCTGTACAGAACAGTTAACAACATAGCCTATGTCTCTTCCCTACATTATGCTTCCAGAAATCTTGCAAGGTATCTAAGCCATAAGGAGAGCACTGTGTTCACCGATACACTTTCATGTAGAGTCAACCGCGTGTGCTTACAAAACCAGTAAATGGAGGTGAAAGGTCTTGAACCTGTGTCAGTGTCCTCTGTCCTCTTATACTTCCTGCTCGCTTGGTGACTTTATTTAGCCACATTCAGTGAGTAAGTGATCCCTGAAGACCACAAGTATCCTTCGTCTGGTCCGGTTGTCGAAAGAAAAGTGTACTTGGTTCTTTGCACACCACCATGTTTGAGGGACATCGGCGTGATCACTGCTGATAGGTGCAATGACAAATATAAAGGAACACCTATTTCTGGACAGGAGCATTTGGGAACAAAGAGTGTGTTGTGGAGTGAAGTGTTTATTTGAGGGTCCAAACTTCCCTCCTTAGGTGGTTATTACTTCTTTACATTCGTGAACATCATAAAAAGCAATGATTTTAAAAGCCCAGACGCATATTATTACAGCAATTCATTTGTTGAGGTGAGAGGAAATGAGAAGGAACTTGCTGCACCACTAAATCTATGCCTGAGCACTGCTGAAATCAAACAAAAATAATTCACGGTGGCTAGATAGGGCTATTTTCTACTGACTCTCTCTGGGGACTCAAACAGTATTCATTTGTTTGTTTGTTTCTTATTTTCACTTGTATAGGTAATCTGTCCCCGCCCCTTCAGCTGGTAGTTTGTCTGTGTCCTTGGATCTCAAGTGAGTCTCCAGTAAGGGAGCACGTAGGAGGTCTTGAGTTTTCATCAGTTCTTCTAACACTGGGTCTTTTGATTGGAGCACTCAAAGCCTGTACTTTTATTCTGATATTTGAGAGCTGTGCTCTTACTGCACTTTGAAATATTTTTTGTTCTCATTAATATACAATCACATGCAGAACATTATGTTTTCCAGTCTACACACTTCACCACGACCCCGGAAAAAGCCAGTTACAGTCGCTGTCTGTCACCGTGTACTAAGATGCGATAGAATCACTACATGTCTTCTCTGTGTTATGCAGCCGTACAAATGACCCCCCAAGTTACACACTATACATGCTAATCCTAATGCCCCCATTCTTTTTTCCCGCCCTTATTACACCCTTCCCACAAACCCTACCCAGTCCCTTTCTTTTTGTTAACTGTTAGTCCACTCTCGGGTTCTGGGAGTCTGCTGCTGTCTTTTCCTTCAGTTTTTCTTTTTTTATCATAATCCACACATGAGTGAAATCATTTGGTACATCTATTTCTCCTCCTGGAATATTTGACTGAGCATAATACCCTCTAGCTCCATCCACGTTATTGCAAATGATAGGATTTTTTTTGTTCTTATGGCTGCTTACTGCACTTTTTAAACTGGATTTCATTCTTCTTTTTTGTTTGTAGTTTCGCTATGTGCTTTCACCTTTGCTTTCCTGGTTATGAGCAGTAACTTTGTGTTAATCGATATGTACCTATATCTATCTATCTGTCTGTCTGTTAATCAATCAATCAATCAATCATCTTTTTGTCTGCCCATCTGTCCTTGTGTACATAACAGTTAACCATATATCCTATATCACTTTCCTACACTATGCTTCCAAAAATCCTGCAAAGTATCTAGGCTGCAGAGGGAGAACTGGGTTCACCGAGACACTTGCAGGTCGAGTCGGCCGCGTGTACTACAAAAACCAGGAAATTTTTGTGCCGGGACTTGAACCCGTGTCTCTATCCTCTGTCCTCTTTCATCACCTTCTAACTTACTGTCTGTATTTAGCCACATTCTTTGACTAAGTGCTCCCTGAAGACCACAAGTATCATTCCTCTGGGCCTGTTGTCACGAGAAAAGTAAACTTGTTCTTTGCTCACCAACATGTTTGAAGGACATCAGCGTGATCACCGCCGATAGGACGGAGGGTCAAATAAAAAGGAACACCAATTTCTAGATAGGTGAAGTTGGAAGCTAAGAGTGTATTGTAGGGTGACGTGTTTATTTGAGTGTCCATACTTCCCTCTTTAGGTAGTTATTAGATCTTCACATTCGTGAACATCATAAAACCCACTGATTTCAAAGGCCCAGATGCTTATTATTGCAGCAACTCAGTTGTTGAGGTGAGAGAAAATGAGAAGTATGTTGCTGCACCACTAAATCAATGGCTGGGAACGGCTGAAACTAAACATAAAGAATTCACGGAGGCCAGATAGGGCTATTTTCTTCTGACTGTATCAGGGGACTCAAACAGAATTCATTAGTTTGATTGTTTGTTTTTCAGTTTCACTCGTGTAGCGTATTTGTCCACACACCTTCGGCTGGTAGTTTGTCTGTGTCCTGGGATCTCAAGTGAGTCTCCTGTAAGTAAGCACGTAGGTGTCTTGAGTTTTCATCCCTTCTTTTAACCCTGTGTCTTTTGTTTGCTGCACTCAGTGCCTGACCTTTTATTCTGAAGATTCGGAGCTGTGCACTTATTGCACATAAAGAATTTTTTTATCATTAAGCTTAAATCACTTGAAGAACATTATGTTTACTATGCTCCCCCCTTCACCAAGTACCCCTGAAAAACCTCTTCAGTGGCTGTCGATCTTTGTAGTTGGATGCTGTAGACCCCTTCACCATGTCCCTCCCAACAGACCCCGTTACAGTCGCTGTCCATCAGTGAGTAGTAAGATGGTATATGATCTCTACTAGCCTTCTCTGTGTTGTACTGCACTCCCCATGCCGCCTCGAACCCAAGCATTATACATGCTAAAACTAATGCCCCCATTCTTTCTCTTCGCACTTATCCCACCATTCAGAACCACCCTGCCCAGTCCTTTTCCCTTTGGTCACTTTTAGTCAACTCTCGGGTTCTGTGAGTCTGCTGCTGTTTTTTCCTTCAGTTTTTCTTTGTTGTTATACTCCACACATGAGTGAAAACACTTGGTACTTCTATTTCTCCGCCTGGCCTATTTCTCTGAACATACTACCATCCAGCTCCATCCAGGTCATTGCAAATGGTAGGATTTGTTTTCTTATTAAGGCTGCTTATTGCACTTTTTAAACTGGATTTCATTCTTCCTTTTTGTTTGTAGTTTAGCTATGTTATTCACCATTCAACGCCGCGTTATGAACAATAGCTTTGTGTCAATAGATATTTATCTGTATCTATCTATCTAATGGTCTGTCTGTCTATGTATGTATGTATGTATGTATGTATGTATCTATGTATCTATATATCTATCTCTCTTCCCATCATCTATCTATGATGTCTATCATCTATCAATCTATGTACCTATCTATCTATCTTTCATCTGTCATCTGTGTACCTATCTATCTATGAATAAATCATCTTTTTGTCTGCCCATCTATCCTTCTGTACAGAACAGTTAACTACATAGCCTATGTCTCTTCCCTACATTATGCTTCCAGAAATTTTGCAAGGTAACTAAGCCATAAGGAGAGCACTGTGTTCACCGATACACTTTCAGGTAGAGTCAGCCGCGTTTGCTTACAAAACCAGTTAATGGAGGTGAAAGGACTTGTACCTGTATCTCTGCCTCTGTACTCTTATACTTCCTGCTCGCTTGGTGACTTTATTTAGCCACATTCAGTGAGTAAGTGATCCCTGAAGACCACAAGTATCCTTCGTCTGGTCCGGTTGTCGAAAGAAAAGTGTACTTGGTTCTTTGCACACCACCATGTTTGAGGGACATCGGCGTGATCACTGCTGATAGGTGCAAGGACAAATATAAAGGAACACCTATTTCTGGACAGGAGCAGTTGGGAACAAAGAGTGTGTTGTGGAGTGAAGTGTTTATTTGTGGGACCAAACTTCCCTCCTTAGGTGGTTATTACTTCTTTACATTCGTGAACATCATAAAAAGCAATGATTTTAAAAGCCCAGACGCATATTATTACAGCAATTCATTTGTTGAGGTGAGAGGAAATGAGAAGGAACTTGCTGCACCACTAAATCTATGCCTGAGCACTGCTGAAATCAAACAAAAAGAATTCACGGTGGCTAGATAGGGCTATTTTCTACTGACTCTCTCTGGGGACTCAAACAGAATTCATTTGTTTGTTTGTTTCTTATTTTCACTTGTATAGGTAATCTGTCCCCGCCCCTTCAGCTTGTAGTTTGTCTGTGTCCTTGGATCTGAAGTGAGTCTACAGTAAGGGAGCACGTAGGAGGTCTTGAGTTTTCATCAGTTCTTCTAAAACTGGCTCTTTTGATTGGAGCACTCAAAGCCTGTACTTTTATTCTGATATTTGAGAGCTGTGCTCTTACTGCACTTTGAAATATTTTTTGTTCTCATTAATATACAATCACATGCAGAACATTATGTTTTCCAGTCTACACACTTCACCAAGACCACGGCCAAAGCCAGTTACAGTCGCTGTCCGTCACCGTGTACTAAGATGCTGTAGAATCACTACATGTATTCTCTGTGTTATGCAGCTGTACAAATGACCCCCCAAGTTACACACTATACATGCTAATCCTAATGCCCCCATTCTTTTTTCCCGCCCTTATTACACCCTTCCCACAAACCCTACCCAGTCCCTTTCTTTTTGGTAACTGTTAGTCCACTCTCGGATTCTGTGAGTCTGCTGCTGTCTTTTCCTTCAGTTTTTCTTTGTTATCATACTCCACACATGAGTGAAATCATTTTGTACATGTATTTATCCCCCTGGAATATTTGACTGAGCATAATACCCTCTAGCTCCATCCACGTTATTGCAAATGATAGGATTTGTTTTCTTCTTATGGCTGCTTACTGCACTTTTTAAACTGGATTTCATTCTACTTTTTTGTTTGTAGTTTCGCTATGTGCTTTCACCTTTGCTCTCCTGGTTATGAGCAGTAGCTTTGTGTTAATCGATATGTAAATATATCTATCTATCTGTCTGTCTATTTATCAATCAATCAATCAATCAATCATCTTTTTGTCTGCCCATCTGTCCTTGTGTTCAGAACATTTAACCATATGTCTTATATCACTTTCCTACACTATGCTCCCAAAAATCCTGCAAAGTATCTAGGCTGCAGAGGGAGCACTGGGTTCACCGACACACTTGCAGGTCGAGTCGGCCGCGTGTACTACAAAAACCAGGAAATTTTTGTGCCGGGACTTGAACCCGTGTCTCTATCCTCTGTACTCTTTCATCTCCTTCTAACTTACTGTCTGTATTTAGCCACATTCTGACTAAGTGCTCCCTGAAGACCACAAGTATTATTCCTCTGGGCCTGTTGTCACGAGAAAAGTAAACTTGTTCTTTGCTCACCACCATGTTTGAAGGACATCAGCGTGATCACCGCCGATAGGACGGAGGGTCAAATGAAAAGGAACACCAATTTCTAGATAGGTGAAGTTGGGAGCTAAGAGTGTATTGTGGGGTGACGTGTTTATTTGAGTGTCCATACTTCCCTCTTTAGGTAGTTATTAGATCTTCACATTCGTGAACATCATAAAACCCACTGATTTCAAAGGTCCAGATGCTTATTATTACAGCAAGTCAGTTGTTGAGGTGAGAGAAAATGAGAAGTATGTTGCTGCACCACTAAATCAATGGCTGGGAACGGCTGAAACTAAACATAAAGAATTCACGGAGGCCAGATAGGGCTATTTTCTTCTGACTGTATCAGCAGACTCAAACAGAATTCATTTGTTTGATTGTTTGTTTTTCAGTTTCACTCGTGTAGCGTATTTGTCCACACACCTTCGGCTTGTAGTTTGTCTGTGTCCTTGGATCTCAAGTGAGTCTCCTGTAAGTAAGCACGTAGGTGTCTTGAGTTTTCATCCCTTCTTTTAACCCTGTGTCTTTTGTTTGCTGCACTCAGTGCCTGACCTTTTATTCTGACGATTCAGTGCTGTGCACTTATTGCACTTAAAGATTTTTTTTTTTCATTAAGCTAAAATCACTTGAAGAACATTATGTTTACTATGCTCCCCCCTTCACCAAGTACCCCTGAAAAACCTCTTCAGTCGCTGTCGATCTGCGTAGTTGGATGCTGTAGACCCCTTCACCATGTCCCTCCCAACAGACCCCGTTACAGTCGCTGTCCATCAGTGAGTAGTAAGATGGTATATGATCTCTACTAGCCTTCTCTGTGTTGTACAGCACTCCCCATGCCGCCTCGAACCCAAGCATTATACATGCTAAAACTAATGCCCCCATTCTTTCTCTTCGCACTTATCCCACCCTTCAGAACCACCCTGCCCAGTCCTTTTCCCTTTGGTCACTTTTAGTCAACTCTCGGGTTCTGAGAGTCTGCTGCTGTTTTTTCCTTCAGTTTTTCTTTGTTGTTATACTCCACACATGAGTGAAAACACTTGGTACTTGTCTTTCTCCGCCTGGCCTATTTCTCTGAACATACTACCGTCTAGCTCCATCCAGGTCATTGCAAATGGTAGGATTTGTTTTCTTCTTAAGGCTGCTTACTGCACTTTATAAACTGGATTTCATTCTTCCTTTTTGTTTGTAGTTTAGCTATGTTATTCACCATTCAACGCCTCGTTATGAACAATAGCTTTGTGTCAATCGATATGTATCTGTATCTATCTATCTAATGGTCTTTCTGTCTATCTATGTATCTATGTATGTATGTATGTATGTATCTATGTATCTATCTATCTATCTATTTTCCTATCATATATCTATGATGTCTATCATCTATCAATCTATGTACCTATCTATCTATCTTTCATCTGTCATCTGTGTACCTATCTATCTATGAATCAATCATCTTTTTGTCTTCCCATCTATCCTTCTGTACAGAACAGTTAACAACATAGCCTATGTCTCTTCCCTACATTATACTTCCAGAAATCTTGCAAGGTAACTAAGCCATAAGGAGAGCACTGTGTTCACCGGTACAATTTCATGTAGTGTCAGCCGAGTGTGCTTACAAAACCAGTAAATGGAGGTGAAAGGACTTGAACCTGTATCTCTGTCCTCTGTCCTCTTATATTTCCTGTTCGCATGGTGACTTTATTTAGCCACATTCAGTGAGTAAGTTATCCCTGAAGACCACAAGTATCCTTCGACTGGTCCGGTTGTCGAAAGAAAAGTGTCCTTGGTTCTTTGCACACCACCATGTTTGAGGGACATCGGCGTGATCACTGCTGATAGGTGCAGGGACAAATATAAAGGAACACCTATTTCTGGACAGGAGCAGTTGGGAACAAAGAGTGTGTTGTGGAGTGAATGTTTATTTGAGGGTCCAAACTTCCCTCCTTAGGTGGTTATTACTTCTTTACATTCGTGAACATCATAAAAAGCAATGATTTTAAAAGTGCAGAGGCCTATTATTACAGCAATTCATTTGTTGAGGTGGGAGGAAATGAGAAGGAAGTTGCTGCACCACGAAATCTCTGCCTGAGCACTGCTGAAACAAAACAAAAATAATTCACGGTGGCTAGATTGGGCTATTTTCTACTGACACTCTCTGGGGACGCAAACAGAATTCATTTGTTTGTTTGTTTCTTATTTTCACTTGTATAGGTAATCTGTCCCCGCCCCTTCAGCTTGTAGTTTGTCTGTGTCCTTGGATCTCATGTGAGTCTCCAGTAAGGGAGCACGTAGGAGGTCTTGAGTTTTCATCAGTTCTTCTAACACTGGGACTTTTGATTGGAGCACTCAAAGCTTGTACTTTTATTCTGATATTTGAGAGCTGTGCTCTTACTGCACTTTGAAATTCTTTTTGTTTTCATTAATATATAATCACATGCAGAAAATTTTGTTTTCCAGTCTACACCCTTCACCAAGACCCCGGCTAAAGCCAGTTACCGTCGCTGTCCGTCAGCGTGTACTAAGATGCTGTAGAATCACTACATGTCTTCTCTGTGTTATGCAGCCGTACAAATGACACCCCAAGTTTCACACTATACATGCTAATCCTAATGCCCCCATTCTTTTTCCCCGCCCTTATTACTCCCTTCCCACAAACCCTACCAAGTCCCTATCTCTTTGGTAACTGTTAGTCCACTCTCGGGTTCTGTGAGTCTGCTGCTGTCTTTCCTTCAGTTTTTCTTTGTTATCATACTCCACACATGAGTGAAATCATTTGGTACATGTATTTCTCCTCCTTGAATATTTGACTGAGCATAATACCCTCTAGCTCCATCCACGTTATTGCAAATGATAGGATTTGTTTTCTTCTTATGGCTGCCTAATGCACTTTTTTAACTGGATTTCATTGTTTTTTGTTTGTAGTTTCGCTATGTGCTTTCACCATTGCTCTCCTGGTTATGAGCAGTAGCTTTGTGTTAATCGATATGAACCTATATCTATCTATCTGTCTGTCTATTTATCAATCAATCAATCAATCATTCATCTTTTTGTCTGCCCATCTGTCCTTGTGTACAGAACAGTTAACCATATATCCTATATCACTTACCTACACAATGCTTCCAAAAATCCTGCAAAGTATCTAGGCTGTAGAGAGAGCACTGGTTTCACCGAGACACTTCCAGGTCGAGTCGGCCGCGTGTACCTACAAAACCAGGAAATTTTTGTGCTGGGAATTGAACCCGTGTCTCTATCCTCTGTCCTCTTTCATCTCCTTCTAACTTACTGTCTGTATTTAGCCACATTCTTTGACTAAGTGCTCCCTGAAGACCACAAGTATCATTCCTCTGGGCCTGTTGTCGCGAGAAAAGTAAACTTGTTCTTTGCTCACCACCATGTTTGAAGGACATCAGCGTGATCACCGCCGAAAGGACGGAGGGTCAAATAAAAAGGAACACCAATTTCTAGACAGGAGCAGTTGGGAGCTAAGAGTGTATTGTGGGGTGACGTGTTTATTTGAGTGTCCAAACTTCCCTCTTTAGGTAGTTATTAGATCTTCACATTCGTGAACATCATAAAACCCACTGATTTCAAAGGCCCAGATGCTTATTATTACAGCAACTCAGTTGTTGATGTGAGAGAAAATGAGAAGTATGTTGCTGCACCACTAAATCAATGCCTCGGAACGGCTGAAACTAAACATAAAGAATTCACGAAGGAAAGATAGGGCTATTTTCTTCTGACTGTATCAGGGGACTCAAACAGAATTCATTTGTTTGTTTGTTTTTCAGTTTCACTCGTGTAGCGTATTTGTCCACACACCTTCATCTTGTAGTTTGTCTGTGTCCTTGGATCTCAAGTGAGTCTCCTGTAAGTAAGCACGTAGGTGTCTTGAGTTTTCATCCCTTCTTTTAACCCTGTGTCTTTTGTTTGCTGCACTCAGTGCCTGACCTTTTATTCTGATGATTCGGTGCTGTGCACTTATTGCACTTAAATAATTTTTTTTATCATTAAGCTTAAATCACTTGAAGAACATTATGTTTACTATGCTCCGCCCTTCACCAAGTACCCCTGAAAAACCTCTTCAGTGGCTGTCGATCTGTGTAGTTGGATGCTGTAGACCCCTTCACCATGTCCCTCCCAACAGACCCCGTTACAGTCGCTGTCCATCAGTGAGTAGTAAGATGGTATATGACCTCTACTAGCCTTCTCTGTGTTCTACAGCACTCCCCATGCCCCCTCGACCCCAAGCATTATACATGCTAAAACTAATGCCCCCATTCTTTCTCCTCACACTTATCCCTCCCTTCAGAACCACCCTGTCCAGTCCTTTTCCCTTTGGTATCTTTTAGTCAACTCTCGGGTTCTGTGAGTGTGCTGCTGTTTTTTTCCTTCAGGTTTCTTTGTTGTTATACTCCACACATGAGTGAAAACACTTGGTACTTGACTTTCTCCGCCTGACCTGAACATACTACCGTCTAGCTCCATCCAGGTCATTGCAAATGGTACTATTTGTTTTCTTCTTAAGGCTGCTTACTGCACTTTTTAAACTGGATTTCATTCTTCCTTTTTGTTTGTAGTTTAGCTATGTTATTCACCATTCAACGCCTCGTTATGAACAATAGCTTTGTGTCAATCAATATGTATCTCTATCTATCTATCTAATGGTCTGTCTGTCTATGTATCTATGTATGTATGTATGTATGTATCTATGTATCTATCTATCTATCTATCTTCCTATCATATATCTATGATGTCTATCATCTATCAATCTATGTACCTATCTATCTATCTTTCATCTGTCATCTGTGTACCTATCTATCTATGAATCAATCATCTTTTTGTCTGCCCATCTATCCTTCTGTACAGAACAGTTAACAACATAGCCTATGTCTCTTCCCTACATTATGCTTCCAGAAATCTTGCAAGGTAACTAATCCATAAGGAGAGCACTGTGTTCACCGATACACTTTCATGTAGAGTCAGCCGCGTGTGCTTACAAAACCAGTAAATGGAGGTGAAAGGACTTGAACCTGTATCTCTGTCCTCTGTCCTCTTATACTTCCTGCTCGCTTGGTGACTTTATTTAGCCACATTCAGTGAGTAAGTTATCCCTGAAGACCACATGTATCCTTCGTCTGCTCCGGTTGTCGAAAGAAAAGTGTCCTTGGTTCTTTGCACACCACCATGTTTGAGGGACATCGGCGTGATCACTGCTGATAGGTGCAATGACAAATATAAAGGAACACCTATTTCTGGACAGGAGCACTTGGGAACAAAGAGTGTGTTGTGGAGTGAATGTTTAATTGATTTCCCAAAAATTCCTCCTTAGGTGGTTATTACTTCTTTACATTCGTGAACATCATAAAAAGCAATGATTTTAAAAGCCCAGACGCATATTATTACAGCAATTCATTTGTTGAGGTGTGAGGAAATGAGAAGGAACTTGCTGCACCACTAAATCTATGCCTGTGAACTGCTGAAATCAAACAAAAAGAATTCACGGTGGCTAGATAGGGCTATTTTCTACTGACTCTCTCTGGGGACTCAAACAGAATTCATTTGTTTGTTTGTTTCTTATTTTCACTTGTATAGGTAATCTGTCCCCGCCCCTTCAGCTTGTAGTTTGTCTGTGTCCTTGGATCTCATGTGAGTCTCCAGTAAGGGAGCACGTAGGAGGTCTTGAGTTTTCATCAGTTCTTCTAACACTGGGACTTTTGATTGGAGCACTCAATGAGTGTACTTTTATTCTGATATTTGAGAGCTGTGCTCTTACTGCACTTTGAAATTCTTTTTGTTTACATTAATATATTATCACATGCAGAACATTTTGTTTTCCAGTCTACACCCTTCACCAAGACCCCGGCTAAAGCCAGTTACAGTCGCTGTCCGTCAGCGTGTACTAAGATGCTGTAGAATCACTACATGTCTTCTCTGTGTTATGCAGCCTTACAAATGACACCCCAAGTTACACACTATACATGCTAATCCTAATGCCCCCATTCTTTTTCCCCGCCCTTATTACTCCCTTCCCACAAACCCTACCATGTCCCTTTCTCTTTGGTAACTGTTAGTCCACTCTCGGGTTCTGTGAGTCTGCTGCTGTCTTTCCTTCAGTTTTTCTTTGTTATCATACTCCACACATGAGTGAAATCATTTGGTACATGTATTTCTCCTCCTTGAATATTTGACTGAGCATAATACCCTCTAGCTACATCCACGTTATTGCAAATGATAGGATTTGTTTTCTTCTTATGGCTGCCTACTGCACTTTTTTAACTGGATTTCATTCTTCTTTTTTGTTTGTAGTTTCGCTATGTGCTTTCACCATTACTCTCCTGGTTATGAGCAGTAGCTTTGTGTTAATCGATATATACCTATATCTATCTATCTGTCTGTCTATTTATCAATCAATCAATCAATCAATCAATCATCTTTTTGTCTGCCCATCTGTCCTTGTGTACAGAACAGTTAACTATATGTCCTATATCACTTACCTACACAATGCTTTCAAAAATCCTGCAAAGTATCTAGGCTGTAGAGAGAGCACTGGGTTCACCGAGACACTTCCAGGTCGAGTCGGCCGTGTGTACCTACAAAACCAGGAAATTTTTGTGCTGGGAATTGAACCCGTGTCTCTATCCTCTGTCCTCTTTCATCTCCTTCTAACTTACTGTCTGTATTTAGCCACATTCCTTGACTAAGTGCTCCCTGAAGACCACAAGTATCATTCCTCTGGGCCTGTTGTCGCGAGAAAAGTAAACTTGTTCTTTGTTCACCACCATGTTTGAAGGACATCAGCGTGATCACCGCCGAAAGGACGGAGGGTCAAATAAAAAGGAACACCAATTTCTAGACAGGAGCAGTTGGGAGCTAAGAGTGTATCGTGGGGTGACGTGTTTATTTGAGTGTCCAAACTTCCCTCTTTAGGTAGTTATTAGATCTTCACTTTCGTGAACATCATAAAACCCACTGATTTCAAAGGCCCAGATGCTTATTATTACAGCAACTCAGTTGTTGAGGTGAGAGAAAATGAGAAGTATGTTGCTGCACCACTAAATCAATGCCTGGGAACGGCTGAAACTAAACATAAAGAATTCACGAAGGAAAGATAGGGCTATTTTCTTCTGACTGTATCAGGAGACTCAAACAGAATTCATTTGTTTGATTGTTTGTTTTTCAGTTTCACTCGTGTAGCGTATTTGTCCACACACCTTCAGCTTGTAGTTTGTCTGTGTCCTTGGATCTCAAGTGAGTCTCCTGTAAGTAAGCACGTAGGTGTCTTGAGTTTTCATCCCTTCTTTTAACCCTGTGTCTTTTGTTTGCTGCACTCAGTGCCTGACCTTTTATTCTGATGATTCGGAGCTGTGCACTTATTGCACTTAAATAATTTTTTTTATCATTAAGCTTAAATCACTTGAAGAACATTATGTTTACTATTCTCCCCCTTCACCAAGTACCCCTGAAAAACCTCTTCAGTGGCTGTCGATCTTTGTAGTTGGATGCTGTAGACCCCTTCACCATGTCCCTCCCAACAGACCCCGTTACAGTCGCTGTCCATCAGTGAGTAGTAAGATGGTATATGACATCTACTAGCCTTCTCTGTGTTCTACAGCACTCCCCATGCCCCCTCGACCCCAAGCATTATACATGCTAAAACTAATGCCCCCATTCTTTCTCCTCACACTTATCCCTCCCTTCAGAACCACCCTGTCCAGTCCTTTTCCCTTTGGTATCTTTTAGTCAACTCTCGGGTTCTGTGAGTGTGCTACTCTTTTTTTCCTTCAGTTTTTCTTTGTTGTTATACTCCACAAATGTGTGAAAACACTTGGTACTTGACTTTCTCCGCCTGGCCTATTTCTCTGAACATACTACCATCTAGCTCCATCCAGGTCATTGCAAATGGTACTATTTGTTTTCTTCTTAAGGCTGCTTACTGCACTTTTTAAACTGGATTTCATTCTTCCTTTTTGTTTGTAGTTTAGCTATGTTATTCACCATTCAACGCCTCGTTATGAACAATAGCTTTGTGTCAATCGATATATATCTGTATCTATCTATCTAATGGTCTGTCTATGTATCTATGTATGTATGTATGTATGTATCTATGTTTCTATCTATCTATCTATCTTCCTATCATATATCTATGATGTCTATCATCTATCAATCTATGTACCTATCTATCTATCTTTCATCTGTCATCTGTGTACCTATCTATCTATGAATCAATCATCTTTTTGTCTGCCCATCTATCCTTCTGTACAGAACAGTTAACAACATAGCCTATGTCTCTTCCCTACATTATGCTTCCAGAAATCTTGCAAGGTAATTAATCCATAAGAGAGCACTGTGTTCACCGATACACTTTCATGTAGAGTCAGCCGCGTGTGCTTACAAAACCAGTAAATGGAGGTGAAAGGACTTGAACCTGTATCTCTGTCCTCTGTCCTCTTATACTTCCTGCTCGCTTGGTGACTTTATTTAGCCACATTCAGTGAGTAAGTGATCCCTGAAGACCACAAGTATCCTTCGTCTGGTCCGGTTGTCGCAAGAAAAGTGTAGTTGGTACTTTGCACACCACCATGTTTGAGGGACATCGGCGTGATCACTGCTGATAGGTGCAGGGACAAATATAAAGGAACACCTATTTCTGGACAGGAGCAGTTGGGAACAAAGAGTGTGTTGTGGAGTGTAGTGTTTATTTGAGGGTCCAAACTTCCCTCCTTATGTGGTTATTACTTCTTTACATTCGTGAACATCATAAAAAGCAATGATTTTAAAAGCCCAGACGCATATTATTACAGCAATTCATTTGTTGAGGTGAGAGGAAATGAGAAGGAACTTGCTGCACCACTAAATCTATGCCTGAGCACTGCTGAAATCAAACAAAAAGAATTCACGGTGGCTAGATAGGGCTATTTTCTACTGATTCTCTCTGGGGACTCAAACAGAATTCATTTGTTTGTTTGTTTCTTATTTTCACTTGTATAAGTAATCTGTCCCCGCAGCTTCAGCTTGTAGTTTGTCTGTGTCCTTGGATCTCAAGTGAGTCTCCAGTAAGGTAGCACGTAGGGGGTCTTGAGTTTTCATCAGTTCTTCTAAAACTGGCTCTTTTGATTGGAGCACTCAAAGCCTGTACTTTTATTCTGATATTTGAGAGCTGTGCTCTTACTGCACTTTGAAATTCTTTTTGTTCTCATTAATATACAATCACATGCAGAACATTTTGTTTTCCAGTCTACACCCCTCACCAAGACACCGGCTAAAGCCAGTTACCATCGCTGTCCGTCAGCGTGTACTAAGATGCTGTAGAATCACTACATGTCTTCTCTGTGTTATGCAGCCGTACAAATGACCCCCCAAGTTTCACACTATACATGCTAATCCTAATGCCCCCATTCTTTTTCCCCACCCTTATTACTATCTTCCCACAAACCCTACCCAGTCCCTTTCTCTTTGGTAACTGTTAGTCCACTCTCGGGTTCTGTGAGTCTGCTGCTGTCTTTCCTTCAGTTTTTCTTTGTTTTCATACTCCACAAATGAGTGAAATCTTTTGGTACATGTATTTCTCCTCCTTGAATATTTGACTGAGCATAATACCCTCTAGCTCCATCCACGTTATTGCAAATGATAGGATTTGTTTTCTTCTTATGGCTGCCTGCTGCACTTTTTAAACTGGATTTCATTCTTCTTTTTTGTTTGCAGTTTCGCTATGTGCTTTCACCATTGCTCTCCTGGTTATGAGCAGTAGCTTTGTGTTAATCGATATGTACCTATATCTATCTATCTGTCTGTCTATTTATCAATCAATCAATCAATCAATCATCTTTTTGTCTGCCCATCTGTCCTGTGTACAGAACAGTTAACCATATATCCTATATCACTTACCTACACAATGCTTCCAAAAATCCTGCAAAGTATCTAGGCTGTAGAGAGAGCACTGGGTTCACCGAGACACTTCCAGGTCGAGTCGGCCGCGTGTACCTACAAAACCAGGAAATGGTTGTGCCGGGACTTGAACCCGTGTGTCTATCCTCTGTCCTCTTTCATCTCCTTCTAACTTACTGTCTGTATTTAGCCACATTCTTTGACTAAGTGCTCCCTGAAGACCACAAGTATCATTCCTCTGGGCCTGTTGTCGCGAGAAAAGTAAACTTGTTCTTTGCTCACCACCATGTTTGAAGGACATCAGCGTGATCACCGCCGAAAGGACGGAGGGTCAAATAAAAAGGAACACCAATTTCTAGACAGGAGCAGTTGGGAGCTAAGAGTGTATTGTGGGGTGACGTGTTTATTTGAGTGTCCAAACTTCCCTCTTTAGGTAGTTATTAGATCTTCACATTCGTGAACATCATAAAACCCACTGATTTCAAAGGCCCAGATACTTATTATTACAGCAACGCAGTTGTTGAGGTGAGAGAAAATGAGAAGTATGTTGCTGCACCACTAAATCAATGCCTGGGAACGGCTGAAACTAAACATAAAGAATTCACGAAGGAAAGATAGGGCTATTTTCTTCTGACTGTATCAGGGGACTCAAACAGAATTCATTTGTTTGATTGTTTGTTTTTCAGTTTCACTCGTGTAGCGTATTTGTCCACACACCTTCAGCTTGTAGTTTGTCTGTGTCCTTGGATCTCAAGTGAGTCTCCTGTAAGTAAGCACGTACGTGTCTTGAGTTTTCATCCCTTCTTTTAACCCTGTGTCTTTTGTTTGCTGCACTCAGTGCCTGACCTTTTATTCTGATGATTCGGAGCTGTGCACTTATTGCACTTAAATAATTTTTTTTATCATTAAGCTTAAATCACTTGAAGAACATTATGTTTACTATTCTCCCCCTTCACCAAGTACCCCTGAAAAACCTCTTCAGTGGCTGTCGATCTGTGTAGTTGAATGCTGTAGACCCCTTCACCATGTCCCTCCCAACAGACCCCGTTACAGTCGCTGTCCATCAGTGAGTAGTAAGATGGTATATGACATCTACTAGCCTTCTCTGTGTTCTACAGCACTCCCCATGCCCCCTCGACCCCAAGCATTATACATGCTAAAACTAATGCCCCCATTCTTTCTCCTCACACTTATCCCTCCCTTCAGAACCACCCTGTCCAGTCCTTTTCCCTTTGGTATCTTTTAGTCAACTCTCGGGTTCTGTGAGTGTGCTACTCTTTATTTCCTTCAG